>NW_027476089.1:1985000-1992500 GCF_051020955.1 Megalopta genalis | reverse complement strand
AGAACTACATGAACAACAACAACAAGAACGACAAGAACAACATCAACAAGAACAACAAAAACAACAACAACATGAACAACAAGAACAACAAGAACAGCAAGAACAAGAAGAACAACAAGAACAACAAGAACAAGGACAGCAAGGACAACAACAACAAGAACTACATGAACGTCAACAACAAGAATAACAAGAACAACAACAACAAGTACAACAAGAACAACAACAACATGAACAACAAGAACATCAACAACCAGAACAACAAGAACAACAACAACAACAAAAACAGGAACAACAACAACAACATCAAGAACAACAACAAGAACAACAAGAACCAGAACAACAACAACAAGAACAACTAGAACAACAACAACAAAAACAACAAGAACATCAAGAACAGCACGAACAACAAGAACAACAAGAAGAAGAAGAACAACAACAACAAGATCAACAAGAACAACAAGAACAACAAGAACAACAAGAACAACAAGAACAACAAGAACAACAAGAACAAGAACAGCAAGAACAACAACAACAAGAACTACATGAACAACAACAACAAGAACGACAAGAACATCATCAACAAGAACAACAAAAACAACAACAACATGAACAACAAGAACAACAAGAACAGCAAGAACAACAAGAACAACAAGAACAACAAGAACAAGAACAGCAAGGACAACAACAACAAGAACTACATGAACGTCAACAACAAGAATAACAAGAACAACAACAACATGTACCACAAGAACATCAACAACCAGAACAACCAGAACAACAAGAACAACAAGAGCAACAAGAGCAACAAGAGCCACAAGAGCAACAAGAACAACAAGAACAACAAGAACAACAAGAACAACAAGAACAACAAGAACAACAAGAACAACAAGAACAACAAGAACAACAAGAACAACAAGAACAACAAGAGCAACAAGAACAACAAGAACAACAAGAACAACAAGAACAACAAGAACAACAAGAACAACAAGAACAACAAGAACAACAAGAACAACAAGAACAACAAGAACAACAAGAACAACAAGAACAACAAGAACAACAAGAACAACAAGAACAACAAGAACAACAAGATCAACAAGAACAACAAGAACAACAAGAACAACAAGAACAACAACAACAACAAGAACAACAACAACAACAACAACATGAACAACAAGAACCACTATAACAAGAACAACAAGAACAACAAGAACAACAAGAACAACAAGAACAACAAGAACAACAACAACAACAACAACATGAACAACAAGAACCACTATAACAAGAACAACAAGAACAACAAGAACAACAAGAACAACAAGAACAACAAGAACAACAAGAGCAACAAGAGCAACAAGAACAACAAGAACAACAAGATCAACAAGAACAACAAGAACAACAAGAACAACAAGAACAACAACAACAACAACAAGAACAAAAAGAACAAAAAGAACAACAAGAACAACAAGAACAACAAGAACAACAAGAACAACAAGAACAACAAGAACAACAAGAACAACAAGAACAACAAGAACATCAAGAGCAACAAGAACAACAAGAACAACAAGAAAAGCAAGACCAACAAGAATAACAAGAACAACAAGAACAACAAGAACAACAAGAACAACAAGAACAACAAGAACAACAAGAACAACAAAAACAACAAGAACAACAAGAAAAACAAGAACAACAAGAACAACAAGAACAACAAGAACAACAAGAACAACAACAACAAGAACAACAAGAACAGCAAGAACAACAAGAACAACAAGAACAACAAGAACAACAAGAACATCAAGAACAACAAGAACAACAAGAGCAACAAGAACAACAAGAACAACAAGAACAACAAGAACAACCTGAACAACAACAACAAGAACAACAACAAGAACAACAAGAACAACAACAACAAGTACAACAAGAACAACAACAACATGAACAACAAGAACATCAACAACCAGAACAACAAGAACAACAACAACAACAAAAACAGGAACAACAACAACAACATCAAGAACAACAACAAGAACAACAAGAACAAGAACAACAAGAACCACAACAACATGAACAACAAGAACATCAACAACCAGAACAACAAGAACAACAAGAAGAACAAGAACAACAAGAACAACAAGAACAACAAGAACAACAAGAACAACAAGAACAACAAGAACAAGAACAACAAGAACAACAAGAACAACAAGAACAACAAGAACAACAAGAACAACAAGAACAACAACAACAAGAACAACAAGAACAACAAGAACAACAAGAACAACAAGAACAACAAGAACAACAAGAACAACAAGAACAACAAGAACAACAAGAACAACAAGAACAACAAGAACAACAAGAACAACAAGAACAACAAGAACAACAAGAACAACAAGAACAACAAGAACAACAAGAACAACAAGAACAACAAGAACAACAACAACAAGAACAACAAGAACAACAAGAACAACAAGAACAACAAGAACAACAAGAACAACAAGAACAACAAGAACAACAAGACCAACAAGAACAACAAGAACAACAAGAACAACAAGAACAACAAGAACAACAAGAACAACAAGAACAACAAGAACAACAAGAACAACAAGAACAACAAGAACAACAAGAACAACAAGAACAACAAGAACAACAAGAACAACAAGAACAACAAGGACAACAAGAACAACAAGAACAACAAGAACAACAAGAACAACAAGAACAACAAGAACAACAACAACAAGAACAACAAGAACAGCAAGAACAACAAGAACAACAAGAACAACAAGATCAACAAGAACATCAAGAACAACAAGAACAACAAGAGCAACAAGAACAACAAGAAGAACAAGAACAACCTGAACAACAACAACAAGAACAACAACAAGAACAACAACAACAACAACAACAAGTACAACAAGAACAACAACAACATGAACAACAAGAACATCAACAACCAGAACAACAAGAACAACAACAACAACAAAAACAGGAACAACAACAACAACATCAAGAACAACAACAAGAACAACAAGAACCACAACAACATGAACAACAAGAACATCAACAACCAGAACAACAAGAACAACAAGAAGAACAAGAACAACAAGAACAACAAGAACAACAAGATCAATAAGAACAACAAGAACAACAAGAACAACAAGAACAACAAGAACAACAAGAACAACAAGAACAACAAGAACAACAAGAACAACAAGAACAACAAGAACAACAAGAACAACAAGAACAACAAGAACAACAAGAACAACAAGAACAACAAGAACAACAAGAACAACAAGAACAACAAGAACAACAAGAACAACAAGAACAACAAGAACAACAAGAACAACAAGAACAACAAGAACAACAAGAACAACAAGAACAACAAGAACAACAAGAACAACAAGAACAACAAGAACAACAAGAACCTCAAGAACATCAAGAACAACAAGAACAACAAGAACAAGAACAACAACAACAAGAACTACATGAACAACAACAACAAGAACGACAAGAACAACATCAACAAGAACAACAAAAACAACAACAACATGAACAACAAGAACAACAAGAACAGCAAGAACAAGAAGAACAACAAGAACAACAAGAACAAGGACAGCAAGGACAACAACAACAAGAACTACATGAACGTCAACAACAAGAATAACAAGAACAACAACAACAAGTACAACAAGAACAACAACAACATGAACAACAAGAACATCAACAACCAGAACAACAAGAACAACAACAACAACAAAAACAGGAACAACAACAACAACATCAAGAACAACAACAAGAACAACAAGAACAAGAACAACAACAACAAGAACAACTAGAACAACAACAACAAAAACAACAAGAACATCAAGAACAGCACGAACAACAAGAACAAGAAGAAGAAGAAGAACAACAACAACAAGATCAACAAGAACAACAAGAACAACAAGAACAACAAGAACAACAAGAACAACAAGAACAAGAACAGCAAGAACAACAACAACAAGAACTACATGAACAACAACAACAAGAACGACAAGAACAACATCAACAAGAACAACAAAAACAACAACACCATGAACAACAAGAACAACAAGAACAGCAAGAACAACAAGAACAACAAGAACAACAAGAACAAGAACAGCAAGGACAACAACAACAAGAACTACATGAACGTCAACAACAAGAATAACAAGAACAACAACAACATGTACCACAAGAACATCAACAACCAGAACAACCAGAACAACAAGAACAACAAGAGCAACAAGAGCAACAAGAGCCACAAGAGCAACAAGAACAACAAGAACAACAAGAACAACAAGAACAACAAGAACAACAAGAACAACAAGAACAACAAGAACATCAAGAACAACAAGATCAACAAGAACAACAAGAACGACAAGAACAGCCGGAACAACAAGAACAACAAGAACAACCTGAACAACAACAACAAGAACAACAACAAGAACAACTACAAAAACAACAACAACAACATGAACAACAGGAACCACTAGAACAAGAACAACAAGAACAACAAGAACAAGAAGAACAACAAGAACAACAAGAGCAACAAGAACAACAAGAACAACAAGAACAACAAGAACAACAAGAACAACAAGAACAACAAGAACAACAAAAACAACAAGAACAACAAGAAAAACAAGAACAACAAGAACAACAAGAACAACAAGAACAACAAGAACAACAACAACAAGAACAACAAGAACAGCAAGAACAACAAGAACAACAAGAACAACA
Source organism: Megalopta genalis (assembly GCF_051020955.1). NCBI lineage: Eukaryota > Metazoa > Arthropoda > Insecta > Hymenoptera > Halictidae > Megalopta > Megalopta genalis. Next base: position 1,987,751 of record NW_027476089.1, on the reverse strand, counting down.
AGAACAACAAGAACATCAAGAACAACAAGAACAACAAGAGCAACAAGAACAACAAGAACAACAAGAACAACAAGAACAACCTGAACAACAACAACACGAACAACAACAAGAACAACAAGAACAACAACAACAAGTACAACAAGAACAACAACAACATGAACAACAAGAACATCAACAACCAGAACAACAAGAACAACAACAACAACAAAAACAGGAACAACAACAACAACATCAAGAACAACAACAAGAACAACAAGAACAAGAACAACAAGAACCACAACAACATGAACAACAAGAACATCAACAACCAGAACAACAAGAACAACAAGAAGAACAAGAACAACAAGAACAACAAGAACAACAAGAACAACAAGAACAACAAGAACAACAAGAACAACAAGATCAATAAGAACAACAAGAACAACAAGAACAACAAGAACAACAAGAACAACCAGAACAACAAGAACAACAAGAACAACAAGAACAACAAGAACAACAAGAACAACAAGAACAACAACAACCAGAACAACCAGAACAACAAGAACAACAAGAACAGCCGGTACAACAAGAACAACAAGAACAACCTGAACAACAAGAACAACAAGAACAACAAGAACAACAAGAACAACAAGAACAACAAGAACAACAAGAACAACAAGAACAACAAGAACAACAAGAACAACAAGAACAACAAGAACAACAAGAACAACAAGAACAACAAGAACAACAAGAACAACAAGAACAACAACAACAAGAACAACAAGAACAACAAGAACAACAAGAACAACAAGAACAACAAGAACAACAAGAACAACAAGAACAACAAGAACAACAAGAACAACAAGAACAACAAGAACAACAAGAACAACAAGAACAACAAGAACAACAAGAACAACAAGAACAACAAGAACAACAAGAACAACAAGAACAACAAGAACAACAAGAACAACAAGAACAACAAGAACAACAAGAACAACAAGAACAACAAGAACAACAAGAACAACAAGAACAACAAGAACAACAAGAACAACAAGAACAACAAGAACAACAAGAACAACAAGAACAACAAGAACAACAAGAACAACAAGAACAACAAGAACAACAAGAACAACAAGAACAACAAGAACAACAAGAACAACAAGAACAACAAGAACAACAAGGACAACAAGGACAACAAGAACAACAAGATCAACAAGAACAACAAGAACAACAAGAACAACAAGAACAACAAGAACAACAAGAACATCAAGAACAACAAGAACAACAAGAACAAGAACAACAACAACAAGAACTACATGAACAACAACAACAAGAACGACAAGAACAACATCAACAAGAACAACAAAAACAACAACAACATGAACAACAAGAACAACAAGAACAGCAAGAACAAGAAGAACAACAAGAACAACAAGAACAAGGACAGCAAGGACAACAACAACAAGAACTACATGAACGTCAACAACAAGAATAACAAGAACAACAACAACAAGTACAACAAGAACAACAACAACATGAACAACAAGAACATCAACAACCAGAACAACAAGAACAACAACAACAACAAAAACAGGAACAACAACAACAACATCAAGAACAACAACAAGAACAACAAGAACCAGAACAACAACAACAAGAACAACTAGAACAACAACAACAAAAACAACAAGAACATCAAGAACAGCACGAACAACAAGAACAACAAGAAGAAGAAGAACAACAACAACAAGATCAACAAGAACAACAAGAACAACAAGAACAACAAGAACAACAAGAACAACAAGAACAACAAGAACAAGAACAGCAAGAACAACAACAACAAGAACTACATGAACAACAACAACAAGAACGACAAGAACATCATCAACAAGAACAACAAAAACAACAACAACATGAACAACAAGAACAACAAGAACAGCAAGAACAACAAGAACAACAAGAACAACAAGAACAAGAACAGCAAGGACAACAACAACAAGAACTACATGAACGTCAACAACAAGAATAACAAGAACAACAACAACATGTACCACAAGAACATCAACAACCAGTACAACCAGAACAACAAGAACAACAAGAGCAACAAGAGCAACAAGAGCCACAAGAGCAACAAGAACAACAAGAACAACAAGAACAACAAGAACAACAAGAACAACAAGAACAACAAGAACAACAAGAACAACAAGAACAACAAGAACAACAAGAGCAACAAGAACAACAAGAACAACAAGAACAACAAGAACAACAAGAACAACAAGAACAACAAGAACAACAAGAACAACAAGAACAACAAGAACAACAAGAACAACAAGAACAACAAGAACAACAAGAACAACAAGAACAACAAGAACAACAAGAACAACAAGAACAACAAGAACAACAAGATCAACAAGAACAACAAGAACAACAAGAACAACAAGAACAACAACAACAACAACAAGAACAACAACAACAACAACAACATGAACAACAAGAACCACTATAACAAGAACAACAAGAACAACAAGAACAACAAGAACAACAAGAACAACAAGAACAACAACAACAACAACAACAACATGAACAACAAGAACCACTATAACAAGAACAACAAGAACAACAAGAACAACAAGAACAACAAGAACAACAAGAACAACAAGAACAACAAGAGCAACAAGAGCAACAAGAACAACAAGAACAACAAGATCAACAAGAACAACAAGAACAACAAGAACAACAAGAACAACAACAACAACAACAAGAACAAAAGGA
>NW_027476089.1:1962500-1980000 GCF_051020955.1 Megalopta genalis | reverse complement strand
AACCACAACAACATGAACAACAAGAACATCAACAACCAGAACAACAAGAACAACAAGAAGAACAAGAACAACAAGAACAACAAGAACAACAAGAACAACAAGAACAACAAGATCAATAAGAACAACAAGAACAACAAGAACAACAAGAACAACAAGAACAACAAGAACAACAAGAACAACAAGAACAACAAGAACAACAAGAACAACAAGAACAACAAGAACAACAAGAACAACAAGAACAACAAGAACAACAAGAACAACAAGAACAACAAGAACAACAAGAACAACAAGAACAACAAGAACAACAAGAACAACAAGAACAACAAGAACAACAAGAACAACAAGAACAACAAGAACAACAAGAACAACAAGAACAACAAGAACATCAAGAACAACAAGAACAACAAGAACAAGAACAACAACAACAAGAACTACATGAACAACAACAACAAGAACGACAAGAACAACATCAACAAGAACAACAAAAACAACAACAACATGAACAACAAGAACAACAAGAACAGCAAGAACAAGAAGAACAACAAGAACAACAAGAACAAGGACAGCAAGGACAACAACAACAAGAACTACATGAACGTCAACAACAAGAATAACAAGAACAACAACAACAAGTACAACAAGAACAACAACAACATGAACAACAAGAACATCAACAACCAGAACAACAAGAACAACAACAACAACAAAAACAGGAACAACAACAACAACATCAAGAACAACAACAAGAACAACAAGAACCAGAACAACAACAACAAGAACAACTAGAACAACAACAACAAAAACAACAAGAACATCAAGAACAGCACGAACAACAAGAACAACAAGAAGAAGAAGAACAACAACAACAAGATCAACAAGAACAACAAGAACAACAAGAACAACAAGAACAACAAGAACAACAAGAACAAGAACAGCAAGAACAACAACAACAAGAACTACATGAACAACAACAACAAGAACGACAAGAACAACATCAACAAGAACAACAAAAACAACAACAACATGAACAACAAGAACTACAAGAACAGCAAGAACAACAAGAACAACAAGAACAACAAGAACAAGAACAGCAAGGACAACAACAACAAGAACTACATGAACGTCAACAACAAGAATAACAAGAACAACAACAACATGTACCACAAGAACATCAACAACCAGAACAACCAGAACAACAAGAACAACAAGAGCAACAAGAGCAACAAGAGCCACAAGAGCAACAAGAACAACAAGAACAACAAGAACAACAAGAACAACAAGAACAACAAGAACAGAAAGAACAACAAGAACAACAAGAACAACAAGAACAACAAGAACAACAAGAGCAACAAGAACAACAAGAACAACAAGAACAACAAGAACAACAAGAACAACAAGAACAACAAGAACAACAAGAACAACAAGAACAACAAGAACAACAAGAACAACAAGAACAACAAGAACAACAAGAACAACAAGAACAACAAGAACAACAAGAACAACAAGAACAACAAGAACAACAAGAACAACAAGATCAACAAGAACAACAAGAACAACAAGAACAACAAGAACAACAACAACAACAACAAGAACAAAAAGAACAAAAAGAACAACAAGAACAACAAGAACAACAAGAACAACAAGAACAACAAGAACAACAAGAACAACAAGAACAACAAGAACAACAAGAACAACAAGAACAACAAGAACAACAAGAACAACAAGAACAACAAGAACAACAAGAACATCAAGAACAACAAGAACAACAAGAACAAGAACAACAACAACAAGAACTACATGAACAACAACAACAAGAACGACAAGAACAACATCAACAAGAACAACAAAAACAACAACAACATGAACAACAAGAACAACAAGAACAGCAAGAACAAGAAGAACAACAAGAACAACAAGAACAAGGACAGCAAGGACAACAACAACAAGAACTACATGAACGTCAACAACAAGAATAACAAGAACAACAACAACAAGTACAACAAGAACAACAACAACATGAACAACAAGAACATCAACAACCAGAACAACAAGAACAACAACAACAACAAAAACAGGAACAACAACAACAACATCAAGAACAACAACAAGAACAACAAGAACCAGAACAACAACAACAAGAACAACTAGAACAACAACAACAAAAACAACAAGAACATCAAGAGCAGCACGAACAACAAGAACAACAAGAAGAAGAAGAACAACAACAACAAGATCAACAAGAACAACAAGAACAACAAGAACAACAAGAACAACAAGAACAACAAGAACAAGAACAGCAAGAACAACAACAACAAGAACTACATGAACAACAACAACAAGAACGACAAGAACAACATCAACAAGAACAACAAAAACAACAACAACATGAACAACAAGAACAACAAGAACAGCAAGAACAACAAGAACAACAAGAACAACAAGAACAAGAACAGCAAGGACAACAACAACAAGAACTACATGAACGTCAACAACAAGAATAACAAGAACAACAACAACATGTACCACAAGAACATCAACAACCAGAACAACCAGAACAACAAGAACAACAAGAGCAACAAGAGCAACAAGAGCCACAAGAGCAACAAGAACAACAAGAACAACAAGAACAACAAGAACAACAAGAACAACAAGAACAGAAAGAACAACAAGAACAACAAGAACAACAAGAACAACAAGAACAACAAGAGCAACAAGAACAACAAGAACAACAAGAACAACAAGAACAACAAGAACAACAAGAACAACAAGAACAACAAGAACAACAAGAACAACAAGAACAACAAGAACAACAAGAACAACAAGAACAACAAGAACAACAAGAACAACAAGAACAACAAGAACAACAAGAACAACAAGAACAACAAGAACAACAAGAACAACAAGAACAACAAGATCAACAAGAACAACAAGAACAACAAGAACAACAAGAACAACAACAACAACAACAAGAACAAAAAGAACAAAAAGAACAACAAGAACAACAAGAACAACAAGAACAACAAGAACAACAAGAAAAACAAGAACAACAAGGACAACAAGAACAACAAGAACAACAAGAACAACAAGAACAACAAGAACAACAAGAACATCAAGAACAACAAGAACAACAAGAACAACAAGAACAACAAGAACAACAAGAACAACAAGAACAACAAGAACAACAAGAACAACAAGAACAACAAGAACAACAAGAACAACAAGAGCAACAAGAACAACAAGAACAACAAGAACAACAAGAACAACAAGAACAACAAGAACAACAAGAACAACAACAACAAGAACAACTAGAACAACAAGAACAACAAGAACAACAAGAACAACAAGAACAACAAGAACAACAAGAACAACAAGAACAACAAGAACAACAAGAACAACAAGAACATCAAGAACAACAAGAACAACAAGAACGACAAGAACAGCCGGTACAACAAGAACAACAAGAACAACCTGAACAACAACAACAACAAGAACAACAAGAACAACAACAACAACAACATGAACAACAAGAACAACAAGAACAACAAGAACAACAAGAACAACAAGAACAACAAGAACAACAAGAACAACAAGAACAACAAGAACAACAAGAACAACAAGAACAACAAGAACAACAAGAACAACAAGAACAACAAGAACAACAAGAACAACAAGAACAACAAGAACAACAAGTACAACAAGAACAACAACAACATGAACAACAAGAACATCAACAACCAGAACAACAAGAACAGAAACAACAACAAAAACAGGAACAACAACAACAACATCAAGAACAACAACAAGAACAACAAGAACAAGAACAACAACAACAAGAACAACTAGAACAACAACAACAAAAACAACAAGAACATCAAGAACAGCACGAACAACAAGAACAACAAGAAGAAGAAGAACAACAACAACAAGATCAACAAGAACAACAAGATCAACAAGAACAACAAGAACAACAAGAACAACAAGAACAACAAGAACAACAAGAACAACAAGAACAACAAGAACAACAAGAACAACAAGAACAACAAGAACAAGAACAGCAAGAACAACAACAACAAGAACTACATGAACAACAACAACAAGAACGACAAGAACAACATCAACAAGAACAACAAAAACAACAACAACATGAACAACAAGAACAACAAGAACAGCAAGAACAACAAGAACAACAAGAACAACAAGAACAAGAACAGCAAGGACAACAACAACAAGAACTACATGAACGTCAACAACAAGAATAACAAGAACAACAACAACATGTACCACAAGAACATCAACAACCAGAACAACCAGAACAACAAGAACAACAAGAGCAACAAGAGCAACAAGAGCCACAATAGCAACAAGAACAACAAGAACAACAAGAACAACAAGAACAACAAGAACAGCAAGAACAACAAGAACAACAAGAACAACAAGAACAACAAGAACAACAAGAACAACAAGAATAAGGACAGCAAGGTCAACAACAACAAGAACTACATGAACGTCAACAACAAGAATAACAAGAACAACAACAACATGAACGACAAGAACATCAACAACCGGAACAACCAGAACAACAACAACAAGAACAACAAGAACAACAACAACAAGAACAACAAGAACAACAACAACAAGAACAACAAGAACAACAAGAACAACAAGAACAACAAGAACAACAAGAACAACAACAACAACAACAAGAACAACAAGTACAAAAAACAACAAAAACAGGAACAACAACAACAACAACAGCAATAACAACAACAAGAACAACAAGAACAACAAGAACAACAAGAACAACAAGAACAACAAGAACAACAAGAACAACAAGAACAACAAGAACAACAAGAACAACAAGTATAACAAGAACAACAAGAACAACAAGAACAACAAGAACATCAACAACCAGAACAACAAGAACAACAACAAGAACATCAACAACCAGAACAACAAGAACAACAACAAGAACAACTAGAACAAGAACAACAAGAACAACAAGAACAACAAGAACATCAAGAACAACAAGAACAACAAGAACAACAAGAACAACAAGAACATCAAGAACAACAAGAACAACAAGAACGACAAGAACAGCCGGTACAACAAGAACAACAAGAACAACCTGAACAACAAAAACAACAAGAACAACAAGAACAACAACAACAACAACAACATGAACAACAAGAACAACAAGAAGAACAAGAACAACAGGAAGAACAAGAACAACAAGAACAACAAGAACAACAAGAACAACAAGAACAACAAGAACAACAAGAACAACAAGAACAACAAGAACAACAAGAACAACAAGAACAACAAGATCAACAAGAACAACAAGAACAACAAGAACAACAAGAACAGCCGGTACAACAAGAACAACAAGAACAACCTGAACAACAACAACATGAACAACAAGAACATCAACAACCAGAACAACAAGAAGAACAAAAAGAACAAGAACAACAAGAACAACAAGAACAACAAGAACAACAAGAACAACAAGAACAACAAGAACAACAAGAACAACAAGAACAACAAGAACAACAAGAACAACAAGAACAACAAGAACAACAAGAACAACAAGAACAACAAGGACAACAAGAACAACAAGAACAACAAGAACAACAAGAACAACAAGAACAACAAGAACAGCAAGGACAACAAGAACAACAAGAACAACAAGGACAACAAGAACAACAAGGACAACAAGAACAACAAGGACAACAAGAACAACAAGAACAACAAGAACAACAAGAACAACAAGAACAACAAGAACAACAAGAACATCAAGAACAACAAGAACAACAAGAACAACAAGAACATCAAGAACAACAAGAACAACAAGAGCAACAAGATCAACAAGAAGAACAAGAACAACCTGAACAACAACAACAAGAACAACAAGAACAACAAGAACAACAAGAACAACAAGAACAACAAGAACAACAAGAACAACAAGAACAACAAGAACAACAAGAACAACAAGAACAACAAGAACAACAAGAACAACAAGAACAACAAGAACAACAAGAACAACAAGAACAACAAGAACAACAAGAACAACAAGAACAACAAGAACAACAAGAACAACAAGAACAACAAGAACAACAAGAACAACAAGAACAACAAGAACAACAAGAACAAGAACAACAACAACAAGAACTACATGAACAACAACAACAAGAACGACAAGAACAACATCAACAAGAACAACAAGAACAACAAGAACAACAAGAACAACAAGAACAACAAGAACAACAAGAACAACAAGAACAACAAGAACAACAAGAACAACAAGAACAACAAGAACAACAAGAACAAGAACAACAACAACAAGAACTACATGAACAACAACAACAAGAACGACAAGAACAACATCAACAAGAACAACAAAAACAACAACAACATGAACAACAAGAACAACAAGAACAGCAAGAACAAGAAGAACAACAAGAACAACAAGAACAAGGACAGCAAGGACAACAACAACAAGAACTACATGAACGTCAACAACAAGAATAACAAGAACAACAACAACAAGTACAACAAGAACAACAACAACATGAACAACAAGAACATCAACAACCAGAACAACAAGAACAACAACAACAACAAAAACAACAACAACAAAAACAACATCAAGATCAACAACAAGAACAACAAGAACAAGAACAACAACAACAAGAACAACTAGAACAACAACAACAAAAACAACAAGAACATCAAGAACAGCACGAACAACAAGAAGAAGAAGAACAACAACAACAAGATCAACAAGAACAACAAGAACAACAAGAACAACAAGAACAACAAGAACAAGAACAGCAAGAACAACAACAACAAGAACTACATGAACAACAACAACAAGAACGACAAGAACAACATCAACAAGAACAACAAAAACAACAACAACATGAACAACAAGAACAACAAGAACAGCAAGAACAACAAGAACAACAAGAACAACAAGAACAAGAACAGCAAGGACAACAACAACAAGAACTACATGAACGTCAACAACAAGAATAACAAGAACAACAACAACATGAACGACAAGAACATCAACAACCGGAACAACCAGAACAACAACAACAAGAACAACAAGAACAACAACAACATGAACAACAAGAACATCAACAACCAGAACAACAAGAACAACAACAACAACAAAAACAGGAACAACAACAACAACATCAAGAACAACAACAAGAACAACAAGAACAAGAACAACAAGAACAACAACAACATGTACAACAAGAACATCAACAACCAGAACAACAAGAACAACAAGAACAACAAGAACAACAAGAACAACAAGAACAAGAACAACAAGAACAACAAGAACAACAAGAACAACAAGAACAACAAGAATAAGGACAGCAAGGTCAACAACAACAAGAACTACATGAACGTCAACAACAAGAATAACAAGAACAACAACAACATGAACGACAAGAACATCAACAACCGGAACAACCAGAACAACAACAACAAGAACAACAAGAACAACAACAACATGAACAACAAGAACATCAACAACCAGAACAACAAGAACTACAACAACAACAAAAACAGGAACAACAACAACAACATCAAGAACAACAACAAGAACAACAAGAACAAGAACAACAAGAACAACAACAACATGTACAACAAGAACATCAACAACCAGAACAACAAGAACAACAAGAACAACAAGAACAACAAGAACAACAAGAACAACAAGAACAAGAACAACAAGAACACCAAGAACAACAAGAACAACAAGAACAACAACAACATGAACCACAAGAACATCAACAGCCAGAACAACCAGAACAACAAGAACAACAAGAGCAACAAGAGCAACAAGAGCAACATGAACAACAAGAACAACAAGAACAACAAGAACAACAAGAACAACAAGAACAACAACAACAGGAACAACAAGAACAACAAGAACAGCAAGAACAACAAGAACAAGAACAGCAAGAGCAACAACAACAAGAACTACATGAACAACAAGAACATCAACAACCAGAGCAACAAGAACAACAACAACAAGAACAACTAGAACAACAACAACAAGAACAACAAGAACAACAAGAACATCAAGAACAACAAGAACAACAAGAACAACAAGAACAAAAAGAACAACAAGAACATCAAGAACAACAAGATCTACAAGAACAACAAGAACGACAAGAACAGCCGGTACAACAAGAACAACAAGAACAACCTGAACAACAACAACAAGAACAACAACAAGAACAACAACAAGAACAACAACAAGAACAACAAGAACAACAACAACAACAACAACATGAACAACAAGAACCACTAGAACAAGAACAACAAGAACAACAAGAACAACAAGAACAACAAGAACAACAAGAACAACAAGAGCAACAAGAACAACAAGAACAACAAGATCAACAAGAACAACAAGAACAACAAGAACAACAAGAACAACAACAACAACAACAAGAACAAAAAGAACAAAAAGAACAACAAGAACAACAAGAACAACAAGAACAACAAGAACAACAAGAACAACAAGAACAACAAGAACAACAAGAACAACAAGAACAACAAGAACAACAAGAACAACAAGAACATCAAGAGCAACAAGAACAACAAGAACAACAAGAAAAGCAAGAACAACAAGAATAACAAGAACAACAAGAACAACAAGAACAACAAGAACAACAAGAACAACAAGAACAACAAAAACAACAAGAACAACAAGAAAAACAAGAACAACAAGAACAACAAGAACAACAAGAACAACAAGAACAACAACAACAAGAACAACAAGAACAACAAGAACAGCAAGAACAACAAGAACAACAAGAACAACAAGAACGACAAGAACATCAAGAACATCAAGAACAACAAGAGCAACAAGAACAACAAGAACAACAAGAACAACCTGAACAACAACAACAAGAACAACAACAAGAACAACAAGAACAACAACAACAAGTACAACAAGAACAACAACAACATGAACAACAAGAACATCAACAACCAGAACAACAAGAACAACAACAACAACAAAAACAGGAACAACAACAACATCAAGAACAACAACAAGAACAACAAGAACAAGAACAACAAGAACCACAACAACATGAACAACAAGAACATCAACAACCAGAACAACAAGAACAACAAGAAGAACAAGAACAACAAGAACAACAAGAACAACAAGATCAATAAGAACAACAAGAACAACAAGAACAACAAGAACAACATCAACAAGAACAACAAAAACAACAAGAACAACAACAACAAGAACAACAAGAACAACAAGAACAACAACAACAACGGGAACAACAAGAACAAAAAACAACAAAAACAGGAACAACAACAACAACAACAATAACAACAACAAGAACAACAAGAACAACAAGAACAACAAGAACAACAAGAACAACAAGAACAACAAGAACAACAAGAACAACAAGAACAACAAGAACAACAAGAACAACAAGAACAACAAGAACAACAAGAACAACAAGAATAACAAGAACAACAAGAACAACAAGAACAACAAGAACATCAACAACCAGAACAACAAGAACAACAACAAGAACATCAACAACCAGAACAACAAGAACAACAACAAGAACAACTAGAACAAGAACAACAAGAACAACAAGAACAACAAGAACAACAAGAACATCAAGAACAACAAGAACAACAAGAACAACAAGAACAACAAGAACTACAAGAACAACAAGAACAACAAGGACGACAAGAACAGCCGGTACAACAAGAACAACAAGAACAACAAGAACAACAAGAACAACAAGAACAACAAGAACAACAAGAACAACAAGAACAACAAGAACAACAAGAACAACAAGAACAACAAGAACAACAAGAACAACAAGAACAACAAGAACAACAAGAACAACAAGAACAACAAGAACAACAAGAACAACAAGAACAACAAGAACAACAAGAACAACAAGAACAACAAGAACAACAAGAACAACAAGAACAACAAGAACAACAAGAACAACAAGAACAACAAGAACAACAAGAACAACAAGAACAACAAGAACAACAAGAACAACAAGAACAACAAGAACAACAAGAACAACAAGAACAACAAGAACAACAAGAACAACAAGAACAACAAGAACAACAAGAACAACAAGAACAACAAGAACAACAAGAACAACAAGAACAACAAGAACAACAAGAACAACAAGAACAACAAGAGCAACAAGAACAACAAGAACAACAAGAGCAACAAGAACAACAAGAACAACAAGAACAACAAGAACAACAAGAGCAACAAGAACAACAAGAACAACAAGAACAACAAGAACAACAAGAACAACAAGAACAACAAGAGCAACAAGAACAACAAGAACAACAAGAACAACAAGAACAACAAGAACAACAAGAACAACAAGAACAACAAGAACAACAAGAACAACAAGAACAACAAGAACAACAAGAACAACAAGAACAACAAGAACAACAAGAATAACAAGAACAACGAGAACAACGAGAACAAAAAGAACAACCAGAACAACAAGAACAACAAGAACAACAAGAACAACAAGAACAACAAGAACAACAAGAACATCAAGAACAACAAGAACGACAAGAACAACAAGAACGATAAGAACAACAAGAACGATAAGAACGACAAGAACAACAAGAACGACAAGAACGACAAGAACAACAAGAACAACAAGAACGACAAGAACGACAAGAACAACAAGAACAACAAGAACAACAAGAACAACAAGAACAACAAGAACAACAACAACAAGTACAACAAGAACAACAAGAACAAGAACATCAAGAACAACAACAAGAAGCACTACATGAACAACAACAACAAGAACAACAAGAACAACAACAACAACAAAAACAGGAACAACAACAAGAACAACAACAACAACAAGAACAAGAAGAACGACAACAACAAGAACAACAAGAACAACAACAACATGAACAACAATAACATCAACAACCAGATCAACAAGAACAGGAAGAACAACAAGAACAACAAGAACAACAAGAACAACAAGAACAACAAGAACAACAAGAACAACAAGAACAACAAGAACAACAAGAACAACAAGAACATCAAGAACAACAAGAAGAACAAGAACAACAAGAACATCAAGAACAACAAGAACAACAAGAACAAGAACAACAAGAACAACAAGAACAACAAGAACAACAAGAACAACAAGAACAACAAGAACAACAAGAACAACAAGAACAACAAGAACAACAAGAACAACAAGAACAACAAGAACAACAAGAACAACAAGAACAACAAGAACAACAAGAACAACAAGAACAACAAGAACAACAAGAACGACAAGAACGACAAGAGCAACAAGAACAACAAGAACAACAAGAACAACAAGAACAACAAGAACAACAAGAACAACAAGAACAACAAGAACAACAAGAACAACAAGAACAACAAGAACAACAAGAACAACAAGAACAACAAGAACAACAAGAACAACAAGAACAACAAGAACAACAAGAACAACAAGAACAACAAGAACAACAAGAACAACAAGAACAACAAGAACAACAAGAACAACAAGAACAACAAGATCATCAAGAACAACAAGAACAGCCGGTACAACAAGAACAACAAGAACAACCTGTACAACAACAACAGGAACAACAACAAGAACAACAAGAACAACAACAACAAGAACAAGAAGAACAACAACAACATGAACAACAAGAACATCAACAACCAGAACAACAAGAACAACAACAACAACAAAAACAGGAACAACAATAACAACAACAAGAACAACAACAAGAACAACAAGAACAACAACAACAAGAACAACAACAACATGAACAACAAGAACATCAACAACAAGAAGAACAAAAAGAACAAGAAGAACAAAAAGAACAAGAACAACAAGAACAACAAGAACAACAAGAACAACAAGAACAACAAGAACAACAAGAACATCAAGAACAACAAGAACAACAAGAACAACAAGAACAACAAGAACAACAAGAACAACAAGGACAACAAGAACAACAAGAGCAACAAAAACAACAAGAACAACAAGAACAACATGAACAACAAGAACAACAAGAACAACAAGAACAACAAGAACAACAAGAACAACAAGAACAACAAGAACAACAAGAACAACAAGAACAACAAGAACAACAAGAACATCAAGATCAACAAGAACAACAAGAACAACAAGAACAACAAGAACAACAGGAACAACAAGAACAACAAGAACAACAAGAACAACAAGAACAACAAGAACAACAAGAACAACAAGAACAACAAGAACAACAAGAACAACAAGAACAACAAGAACAACAAGAACAACAAGAACAACAAGAACAACAAGAACAACAAGAACAACAAGAACAACAAGAACAACAAGAACAACAAGAACAACAAGAACATCAAGAACAACAAGAACAACAACAACAACAACAACATGAACAACAAGAACAACAAGAACAACAAGAACAACAAGAACAACAAGAACAACAAGAACAACAAGAACAACAAGAACAACAAGAACAACAAGAACAACAAGAACAACAAGAACAACAAGAACAACAAGAACAACAAGAACAACAAGAACGACAAGAACGACAAGAGCAACAAGAACAACAAGAACGACAAGAGCAACAAGAACAACAAGAACGACAAGAGCAACAAGAACAACAAGAACGACAAGAGCAACAAGAACAACAAGAACAACAAGAACAACAAGAACAACAAGAACAACAAGAACAACAAGAACAACAAGAACAACAAGAACAACAAGAACAACAAGAACAACAAGAACAACAAGAACAACAAGAACAACAAGAACAACAAGAACAACAAGAACAACAAGAACAACAAGAACAACAAGAACAACAAGAACAACAAGAACAACAAGAACAACAAGAACAACAAGAACAACAAGAACAACAAGAACAACAAGAACAACAAGAACAACAAGAACAACAAGATCATCAAGAACAACAAGAACAGCCGGTACAACAAGAACAACAAGAACAACCTGTACAACAACAACAGGAACAACAACAAGAACAACAAGAACAACAACAACAAGAACAAGAAGAACAACAACAACATGAACAACAAGAACATCAACAACCAGAACAACAAGAACAACAACAACAACAAAAACAGGAACAACAATAACAACAACAAGAACAACAACAAGAACAACAAGAACAACAACAACAAGAACAACAACAACATGAACAACAAGAACATCAACAACCAGAACAACAAGAAGAACAAAAAGAACAAGAAGAACAAAAAGAACAAGAACAACAAGAACAACAAGAACAACAAGAACAACAAGAACAACAAGAACAACAAGAACATCAAGAACAACAAGAACAACAAGAACAACAAGAACAACAACAACTGGAACAACAAGAACAACAAGAACAGCAAGAACAACAAGAACAGCAAGAACAACAAGAACAAGAACAGCAAGAACAACAACAACATCAACAACCAGAACAACAAGAAGAACAAAAAGAACAAGAAGAACAAAAAGAACAAGAACAACAAGAACAACAAGAACAACAAGAACAGCAAGAACATCAAGAACAACAAGAACAACAAGAACAACAAGAACAACAAGAACAACAAGAACAACAAGAACAACAAGAACATCAAGAACAACAAGAACAACAAGAACAACAAGAACAACAACAACTGGAACAACAAGAACAACAAGAACAGCAAGAACAACAAGAACAGCAAGAACAACAAGAACAAGAACAGCAAGAACAACAACAACATCAACAACCAGAACAACAAGAAGAACAAAAAGAACAAGAAGAACAAAAAGAACAAGAACAACAAGAACAACAAGAACAACAAGAACAGCAAGAACATCAAGAACAACAAGAACAACAAGAACAACAAGAACAACAAGAACAACAAGAACAACAAGAGCAACAAAAACAACAAGAACAACAAGAACAACATGAACAACAAGAACAACAAGAACAACAAGAACAACAAGAACAACAAGAACAACAAGAACAACAAGAACAACAAGAACAACAAGAACAACAAGAACAACAAGAACATCAAGATCAACAAGAACAACAAGAACAACAAGAACAACAAGAACAACAAGAGCAACAAGAACAACAGGAACAACAAGAACAACAAGAACAACAAGAACAACAAGAACAACAAGAACAACAAGAACAACAAGAACAACAAGAACAACAAGAACAACAACAACTGGAACAACAAGAACAACAAGAACAGCAAGAACAACAAGAACAGCAAGAACAACAAGAACAAGAACAGGAAGAACAACAACAACATGAAACTACATGAACAACAACAACAAGAACAGCAAGAACAACAAGAACAAGAACAGCAAGAACAACAACAACATGAAACTACATGAACAACAACAACAAGAACGGCAAGAACAACATCAACAAGAACAACAAAATCAACAAGAACAACAACAACAAGAACAGCAAGAACAACAAGAACAACAAGAACAACAAGAACAACAAGAACAACAAGAACAACAAGAACAACAAGAACAACAAGAACAACAAGAACAACAAGAACACCAAGAACAACAAGAACAACAAGAACAACAAGAACAACAAGATCATCAAGAACAACAAGAACAACAAGAACGACAAGAACAGCCGGTACAACAAGAACAAAAAGATCAACCTGTACAACAACAACAGGAACAACAACAAGAACAACAAGAACAACAACAACAAGAACAAGAAGAAAAACAACAACATGAACAACAGGAACATCAACAACCAGAACAACAAGAACAACAACAACAGCAAAAACAGGAACAACAATAACAACAACAAGAACAACAACAAGAACAACAAGAACAACAACAACAAGAACAACAACAACATGAACAACAAGAACATCAACAACCAGAACAACAAGAAGAACAAAAAGAACAAGAAGAACAAAAAGAACAAGAACAACAAGAACAACAAGAACAGCAAGAACATCAAGAACAACAAGAACAACAAGAACAACAAGAACAACAAGAACAACAAGAACAACAAGAGCAACAAAAACAACAAGAACAACAAGAACAACAAGAACAACAAGAACAACAAGAACAACAAGAACAACAAGAACAACAAGAACAACAAGAACAACAAGAACAACAAGAACAACAAGAACAACAAGAACAACAAGAACAACAAGAACAACAAGAACAACAAGAACAACAAGAACAACAAGAGCAACAAAAACAACAAGAACAACAAGAACAACATGAACAACGAGAACAACAAGAACAACAAGAACAACAAGAACAACAAGAACAACAAGAACAACAAGAACAACAAGAACAACAAGAACAACAAGAACAACAAGAACAACAAGAACAACAAGAACAACAAGAACATCAAGATCAACAAGAACAACAAGAACAACAAGAACAACAGGAACAACAAGAACAACAAGAACAACAAGAACAACAAGAACAACAAGAACAACAAGAACAACAAGAACAACAAGAACAACAAGAACAACAAGAACAACAAGAACAATAAGAACAACAAGAACAACAAGAACAACAAGAACAACAAGAACAACAAGAACAACAAGAACAACAAGAACAACAAGAACAACAAGAACAACAAGAACAACAAGAACAACAAGAACAACAAGAACATCAAGAACAACAAGAACAACAAGAACGACAAGAACAGCCGGTACAACAAGAACAACAAGAACAACCTGAAAAACAACAACAGGAACAACAACAAGAACAACAAGAACAACAACAACAAGAACAAGAAGAACAACAACAACATGAACAACAAGAACATCAACAACCAGAACAACAAGAACAACAACAACAACAAAAACAGGAACAACATCAATAACAACAACAACAAGAACAGCAACAAGAACAACCAGAACATTAAGAACAACAAGAACAACAATAACAACAACAACAAGAACAACTGGGACAACAACAACAACAACAATACCAACAACAACATGGACAACAAGAACAACAATAACAACAACAACAGGAACAACTAGAACAACAACAACAAGAACAACAAGGACAACAACAACAACAACAACAAGAACAACAAGAACAACAAGAACATCAAGAACAACAAGGACAACAAGAACAACAAGAACAACAAGAACAACAAGATCAACAAGAACAACAAGAACAACAAGAACAACATGAACAACAAGAACAACAAGAACAGCAAGAACAACAAGAACAACAAGAACAACAAGAACAAGAACAGCAAGGACAACAACAACAAGAACTACATGAACGTCAACAACAAGAATAACAAGAACAACAACAACATGTACCACAAGAACATCAACAACCAGAACAACCAGAACAACAAGAACAACAACAGCAACAAGAGCAACAACAACAACAAAAACAGGAACAACATCAACAACATCAAGAACAACAACAAGAACAACAAGAACAAGAACAACAAGAACCACAACAACATGAACAACAAGAACATCAACAACCAGAACAACAAGAACAACAAGAAGAACAAGAACAACAAGAACAACAAGAGCAACAAGATCAATAAGAACAACAAGAACAACAAGAACAACAAGAACAACAAGAACAACAAGAACAACAAGAACAACAAGAACAACAAGAACAACAAGAACAACAAGAACAACAAGACCAACAAGAACAACAAGAACAACAAGAACAACAAGAACAACAAGAACAACAAGATCAACAAGAACAACAAGAACAACAAGAACATCAAGAACAACAAGAACAACAAGAACAAGAACAGCAAGAACAACAACAAAAAGAACTACAAGAACAACAACAACAAGAACGACAAGAACAACATCAACAAGAACAACAAAAACAACAACAACATGAACAACAAGAACAACAAGAACAGCAAGAACAACAAGAACAACAAGAACAGCAAGAACAACAAGAACAACAAGAACAACAAGAACAAGGACAGCAAGGACAACAACAACAAGAACTACATGAACGTCAACAACAAGAATAACAAGAACAACAACAACATGAACGACAAGAACATCAACAACCAGAACAACCAGAACAACAACAACAAGAACAACAACAACATGAACAACAAGAACATCAACAACCAGAACAACAAGAACAACAACAACAACAAAAACAGGAACAACAACAACAACATCAAGAACAACAACAAGAACAACAAGAACAAGAACAACAAGAACAACAACAACATGAACAACAAGAACATCAACAACCAGAACAACAAGAACAACAAGAAGAACAAGAACAACAACAACAAGAACGACAAGAACAAAAACAAGAAGAACAACAAGAACAACAAGAACAACAAGAACAACAAGAACAACAAGAACAACAAGAACAACAAGAACAACAAGAACAACAAGAACAACAAGAACAACAAGAACAACAAGAACAACAAGAACAACAAGAACAACAAGAACAACAAGAACAACAAGAACAAC
>NW_027476089.1:1925000-1955000 GCF_051020955.1 Megalopta genalis | reverse complement strand
ACAACAAGAACAACAAGAACAACAAGAACAACAAGAACAACAAGAACAACAAGAACAACAAGAACAACAAGAACAACAAGAACAACAAGAACATCAAGATCAACAAGAACAACAAGAACAACAAGAACAACAAGAACAACAAGAGCAACAAGAACAACAGGAACAACAAGAACAACAAGAACAACAAGAACAACAAGAACAACAAGAACAACAAGAACAACAAGAACAACAAGAACAACAACAACTGGAACAACAAGAACAACAAGAACAGCAAGAACAACAAGAACAGCAAGAACAACAAGAACAAGAACAGGAAGAACAACAACAACATGAAACTACATGAACAACAACAACAAGAACAGCAAGAACAACAAGAACAAGAACAGCAAGAACAACAACAACATGAAACTACATGAACAACAACAACAAGAACGGCAAGAACAACATCAACAAGAACAACAAAATCAACAAGAACAACAACAACAAGAACAGCAAGAACAACAAGAACAACAAGAACAACAAGAACAACAAGAACAACAAGAACAACAAGAACAACAAGAACAACAAGAACAACAAGAACAACAAGAACACCAAGAACAACAAGAACAACAAGAACAACAAGAACAACAAGATCATCAAGAACAACAAGAACAACAAGAACGACAAGAACAGCCGGTACAACAAGAACAAAAAGATCAACCTGTACAACAACAACAGGAACAACAACAAGAACAACAAGAACAACAACAACAAGAACAAGAAGAAAAACAACAACATGAACAACAGGAACATCAACAACCAGAACAACAAGAACAACAACAACAGCAAAAACAGGAACAACAATAACAACAACAAGAACAACAACAAGAACAACAAGAACAACAACAACAAGAACAACAACAACATGAACAACAAGAACATCAACAACCAGAACAACAAGAAGAACAAAAAGAACAAGAAGAACAAAAAGAACAAGAACAACAAGAACAACAAGAACAGCAAGAACATCAAGAACAACAAGAACAACAAGAACAACAAGAACAACAAGAACAACAAGAACAACAAGAGCAACAAAAACAACAAGAACAACAAGAACAACAAGAACAACAAGAACAACAAGAACAACAAGAACAACAAGAACAACAAGAACAACAAGAACAACAAGAACAACAAGAACAACAAGAACAACAAGAACAACAAGAACAACAAGAACAACAAGAACAACAAGAACAACAAGAACAACAAGAACAACAAGAGCAACAAAAACAACAAGAACAACAAGAACAACATGAACAACAAGAACAACAAGAACAACAAGAACAACAAGAACAACAAGAACAACAAGAACAACAAGAACAACAAGAACAACAAGAACAACAAGAACAACAAGAACAACAAGAACATCAAGATCAACAAGAACAACAAGAACAACAAGAACAACAGGAACAACAAGAACAACAAGAACAACAAGAACAACAAGAACAACAAGAACAACAAGAACAACAAGAACAACAAGAACAACAAGAACAACAAGAACAACAAGAACAACAAGAACAACAAGAACAACAAGAACAATAAGAACAACAAGAACAACAAGAACAACAAGAACAACAAGAACAACAAGAACAACAAGAACAACAAGAACAACAAGAACAACAAGAACAACAAGAACAACAAGAACAACAAGAACAACAAGAACAACAAGAACAACAAGAACAACAAGAACAACAAGAACAACAAGAACATCAAGAACAACAAGAACAACAAGAACGACAAGAACAGCCGGTACAACAAGAACAACAAGAACAACCTGAAAAACAACAACAGGAACAACAACAAGAACAACAAGAACAACAACAACAAGAACAAGAAGAACAACAACAACATGAACAACAAGAACATCAACAACCAGAACAACAAGAACAACAACAACAACAAAAACAGGAACAACATCAACAACAACAACAACAAGAACAGCAACAAGAACAACCAGAACATTAAGAACAACAAGAACAACAATAACAACAACAACAAGAACAACTGGGACAACAACAACAACAACAATACCAACAACAACATGGACAACAAGAACAACAATAACAACAACAACAGGAACAACTAGAACAACAACAACAAGAACAACAAGGACAACAACAACAACAACAACAAGAACAACAAGAACAACAAGAACATCAAGAACAACAAGGACAACAAGAACAACAAGAACAACAAGAACAACAAGATCAACAAGAACAACAAGAACAACAAGAACAACATGAACAACAAGAACAACAATAACAGCAAGAACAACAAGAACAACAAGAACAACAAGAACAAGAACAGCAAGGACAACAACAACAAGAACTACATGAACGTCAACAACAAGAATAACAAGAACAACAACAACATGTACCACAAGAACATCAACAACCAGAACAACCAGAACAACAAGAACAACAACAGCAACAAGAGCAACAACAACAACAAAAACAGGAACAACATCAACAACATCAAGAACAACAACAAGAACAACAAGAACAAGAACAACAAGAACCACAACAACATGAACAACAAGAACATCAACAACCAGAACAACAAGAACAACAAGAAGAACAAGAACAACAAGAACAACAAGAGCAACAAGATCAATAAGAACAACAAGAACAACAAGAACAACAAGAACAACAAGAACAACAAGAACAACAAGAACAACAAGAACAACAAGAACAACAAGAACAACAAGAACAACAAGACCAACAAGAACAACAAGAACAACAAGAACAACAAGAACAACAAGAACAACAAGATCAACAAGAACAACAAGAACAACAAGAACAACAAGAACAACAAGAACATGAAGAACAACAAGAACAACAAGAACAAGAACAGCAAGAACAACAACAAAAAGAACTACAAGAACAACAACAACAAGAACGACAAGAACAACATCAACAAGAACAACAAAAACAACAACAACATGAACAACAAGAACAACAAGAACAGCAAGAACAACAAGAACAACAAGAACAGCAAGAACAACAAGAACAACAAGAACAACAAGAACAAGGACAGCAAGGACAACAACAACAAGAACTACATGAACGTCAACAACAAGAATAACAAGAACAACAACAACATGAACGACAAGAACATCAACAACCAGAACAACCAGAACAACAACAACAAGAACAACAACAACATGAACAACAAGAACATCAACAACCAGAACAACAAGAACAACAACAACAACAAAAACAGGAACAACAACAACAACATCAAGAACAACAACAAGAACAACAAGAACAAGAACAACAAGAACAACAACAACATGAACAACAAGAACATCAACAACCAGAACAACAAGAACAACAAGAAGAACAAGAACAACAACAACAAGAACGACAAGAACAAAAACAAGAAGAACAACAAGAACAACAAGAACAACAAGAACAACAAGAACAACAAGAACAACAAGAACAACAAGAACAACAAGAACAACAAGAACAACAAGAACAACAAGAACAACAAGAACAACAAGAACAACAAGAACAACAAGAACAACAAGAACAACAAGAACAACAAGAACAACAAGAACAACAAGAACAACAAGAACAACAAGAACAACAAGAACAACAAGAACAACAAGAACAACAAGAACAACAAGAACAACAAGAACAACAAGAACAACAAGAACAACAAGAACAACAAGAACAACAAGAACAACAAGAACAACAAGAACAACAAGAACAACAAGAACAACAAGACCAACAAGAACAACAAGAACAACAAGAACAACAAGAACAACATCAACAAGAACGACAAGAACAACATCAACATGAACAACAAGAACAACAAGAACAGCAAGAACAACAAGAACAACAAGAACAACAAGAACAACAAGAACAACAAGAACAACAAGAACAACAAGAACAACAAGAACAACAAGAACAACAAGAACAACAAGAACAACAAGAACAACAAGAACAACAAGAACAACAAGAACAACAAGAACAACAAGAACAACAAGAACAACAAGAACAACAAGAACAACAAGAGCAACAAGAACAACAAGAACAACAAGAACAACAAGAGCAACAAGAGCAACAAGAGCAACAAGAGCAACAAGAACAACAAGAACAACAAGAACAACAAGAGCAACAAGAACAACAAGAACAACAAGAACAACAAGAACAACAAGAACAACAAGAACAACAAGAACAACAACAACAATAACAACAAGAACAACAAGATCAACAAGAACAACAAGAACAACAAGAACAACAAGAACAACAAGAATAACAAGAACAACAAGAACAACAAGAACAACAAGAACAACAAGAACAACAAGAACAACAAGAACAACAAGAACAACAAGAACAACAAGAACAACAAGAACAACAAGAACAACAAGAACATCAAGAACAACAAGAACGACAAGAACAACAAGAACGATAAGAACAACAAGAACGATAAGAACGACAAGAACAACAAGAACGACAAGAACGACAAGAACAACAAGAACGACAAGAACGACAAGAACAACAAGAACAACAAGAACAACAAGAACAACAAGAACAACAAGAACAACAAGAACAACAACAACAAGAACAACAAGAACAACAAGAACAAGAACATCAAGAACAACAACAAGAAGCACTACATGAACAACAACAACAAGAACAACAAGAACAACAACAACAACAAAAACAGGAACAACAACAAGAACAACAACAACAACAAGAACAAGAAGAACGACAACAACAAGAACAACAAGAACAACAACAACATGAACAACAACAACATCAACAACCAGATCAACAAGAACAGCAAGAACAACAAGAACAACAAGAACAACCAGAACAACAAGAAGAACAAAAAGAACAAGAAGAACAAAAAGAACAAGAACAACAAGAACAACAAGAACAACAAGAACAGCAAGAGCATCAAGAACAACAAGAACAACAAGAACAACAAGAACAACAAGAACAACAAGAACAACAAGAGCAACAAAAACAACAAGAACAACAAGAACAACATGAACAACAAGAACAACAAGAACAACAAGAACAACAAGAACAACAAGAACAACAAGAACAACAAGAACAACAAGAACAACAAGAACAACAAGAACAACAAGAACAACAAGAACAACAAGAACAACAAGAACAACAAGAACAACAAGAACAACAAGAACATCAAGATCAACAAGAACAACAAGAACAACAAGAACAACAAGAACAACAGGAACAACAAGAACAACAAGAGCAACAAGAACAACAAGAACAACAAGAACAACAAGAACAACAAGAACAACAAGAACAACAAGAACAACAAGAACAACAAGAACAACAAGAACAACAAGAACAACAAGAACAACAAGAACAACAAGAACAACAAGAACAACAAGAACAACAAGAACAACAAGAACAACAAGAACAACAAGAACAACAAGAACAACAAGAACAACAAGAACAACAAGAACAACAAGAACAACAAGAACAACAAGAACAACAAGAACAACAAGAACATCAAGATCAACAAGAACAACAAGAACAACAAGAACAACAAGAACAACAGGAACAACAAGAACAACAAGAACAACAAGAACAACAAGAGCAACAAGAACAACAAGAACAACAAGAACAACAAGATCATCAAGAACAACAAGAACAACAAGAACGACAAGAACAGCCGGTACAACAAGAACAACAAGATCAACCTGTACAACAACAACAGGAACAACAACAAGAACAACAAGAACAACAACAACAAGAACAAGAAGAAAAACAACAACATGAACAACAAGAACATCAACAACCAGAACAACAAGAACAACAACAACAGCAAAAACAGGAACAACAATAACAACAACAAGAACAACAACAAGAACAACAAGAACAACAACAACAAGAACAACAACAACATGAACAACAAGAACATCAACAACCAGAACAACAAGAAGAACAAAAAGAACAAGAAGAACAAAAAGAACAAGAACAACAAGAACAACAAGAACAGCAAGAACATCAAGAACAACAAGAACAACAAGAACAACAAGAACAACAAGAACAACAAGAACAACAAGAACAACAAGAGCAACAAAAACAACAAGAACAACAAGAACAACATGAACAACAAGAACAACAAGAACAACAAGAACAACAAGAGCAACAAGAACAACAGGAACAACAAGAACAACAAGAACAACAAGAACAACAAGAACAACAAGAACAACAAGAACAACAAGAACAACAAGAACAACAAGAACAACAAGAACAACAAGAACAACAAGAACAACAAGAACAACAAGAACAACAAGAACAACAAGAACAACAAGAACAACAAGAACAACAAGAACAACAAGAACAACAAGAACAACAAGAACAACAAGAACAACAAGAACAACAAGAACAACAAGAACAACAAGAACAACAAGAACAACAAGAACAACAAGAACAACAAGAACAACAAGAACAACAAGAACAACAAGAACATCAAGATCAACAAGAACAACAAGAACAACAAGAACAACAAGAACAACAGGAACAACAAGAACAACAAGAACAACAAGAACAACAAGAGCAACAAGAACAACAAGAACAACAAGAACAACAAGATCATCAAGAACAACAAGAACAACAAGAACGACAAGAACAGCCGGTACAACAAGAACAACAAGATCAACCTGTACAACAACAACAGGAACAACAACAAGAACAACAAGAACAACAACAACAAGAACAAGAAGAAAAACAACAACATGAACAACAAGAACATCAACAACCAGAACAACAAGAACAACAACAACAGCAAAAACAGGAACAACAATAACAACAACAAGAACAACAACAAGAACAACAAGAACAACAACAACAAGAACAACAACAACATGAACAACAAGAACATCAACAACCAGAACAACAAGAAGAACAAAAAGAACAAGAAGAACAAAAAGAACAAGAACAACAAGAACAACAAGAACAGCAAGAACATCAAGAACAACAAGAACAACAAGAACAACAAGAACAACAAGAACAACAAGAACAACAAGAACAACAAGAGCAACAAAAACAACAAGAACAACAAGAACAACATGAACAACAAGAACAACAAGAACAACAAGAACAACAAGAACAACAAGAACATCAAGATCAACAAGAACAACAAGAACAACAAGAACAACAAGAACAACAAGAGCAACAAGAACAACAGGAACAACAAGAACAACAAGAACAACAAGAACAACAAGAACAACAAGAACAACAAGAACAACAAGAACAACAAGAACAACAAGAACAACAAGAACAACAAGAACAACAAGAACAACAAGAACAACAAGAACAACAAGAACAACAAGAACAACAAGAACAACAAGAACAACAAGAACAACAAGAACAACAAGAACAACAAGAACAACAAGAACAACAAGAACAACAAGAACATCCAAAACACCAAGAACAACAAGAACAACAAGTACAACAAGAACAACAAGAACAACAAGAACAACAAGAACAACAAGAACAACAAGAACAACAAGAACAACAAGAACAACAAGAACATCAAGAACAACAAGAACAACAAGAACGACAAGAACAGCCGGTACAACAAGAACAACAAGAACAACCTGAAAAACAACAACAGGAACAACAACAAGAACAACAAGAACAACAACAACAAGAACAAGAAGAACAACAACAACATGAACAACAAGAACATCAACAACCAGAACAACAAGAACAACAACAACAACAAAAACAGGAACAACAACAACAACAACAACAACAAGAACAGCAACAAGAACAACCAGAACATTAAGAACAACAAGAACAACAATAACAACAACAACAAGAACAACTAGGACAACAACAACAACAACAATACCAACAACAACATGGACAACAAGAACAACAATAACAACAACAACAGGAACAACTAGAACAACAACAACAAGAACAACAAGGACAACAACAACAACAACAACAAGAACAACAAGAACAACAAGAACATCAAGAACAACAAGGACAACAAGAACAACAAGAACAACAAGAACAACAAGATCAACAAGAACAACAAGAACAACAAGAACAACATGAACAACAAGAACAACAAGAACAGCAAGAACAACAAGAACAACAAGAACAACAAGAACAAGAACAGCAAGGACAACAACAACAAGAACAACATGAACGTCAACAACAAGAATAACAAGAACAACAACAACATGTACCACAAGAACATCAACAACCAGAACAACCAGAACAACAAGAACAACAACAAAAACAGGAACAACATCAACAACATCAAGAACAACAACAAGAACAACAAGAACAAGAACAACAAGAACCACAACAACATGAACAACAAGAACATCAACAACCAGAACAACAAGAACAACAAGAAGAACAAGAACAACAAGAAAAACAAGAGCAACAAGATCAATAAGAACAACAAGAACAACAAGAACAACAAGAACAACAAGAACAACAAGAACAACAAGAACAACAAGAACAACAAGAACAACAAGACCAACAAGAACAACAAGAACAACAAGAACAACAAGAACAACAAGAACAACAAGATCAACAAGAACAACAAGAACAACAAGAACAACAAGAACAACAAGAACATCAAGAACAACAAGAACAACAAGAACAAGAACAGCAAGAACAACAACAACAAGAACTACATGAAAAACAACAACAAGAACGACAAGAACAACATCAACAAGAACAACAAAAACAACAACAACATGAACAACAAGAACAACAAGAACAGCAAGAACAACAAGAACAACAAGAACAGCAAGAACAACAAGAACAACAAGAACAACAAGAACAAGGACAGCAAGGACAACAACAACAAGAACTACATGAACGTCAACAACAAGAATAACAAGAACAACAACAACATGAACGACAAGAACATCAACAACCAGAACAACCAGAACAACAACAACAAGAACAACAAGAACAACAACAACATGAACAACAAGAACATCAACAACCAGAACAACAAGAACAACAACAACAACAAAAACAGGAACAACAACAACAACATCAAGAACAACAACAAGAACAACAAGAACAAGAACAACAAGAACAACAACAACATGAACAACAAGAACATCAACAACCAGAACAACAAGAACAACAAGAAGAACAAGAACAACAACAACAAGAACGACAAGAACAAAAACAAGAAGAACAACAAGAACAACAAGAACAACAAGAACAACAAGAACAACAAGAACAACAAGAACAACAAGAACAACAAGAACAACAAGAACAACAAGAACAACAAGAACAACAAGAACAACAAGAACAACAAGAACAACAAGAACAACAAGAACAACAAGAACAACAAGCACAACAAGAACAACAAGAACAACAAGAACAACAAGAACAACAAGAACAACAAGAACAACAAGAACAACAAGAACAACAAGACCAACAAGAACAACAAGAACAACAAGAACAACAAGAACAACAAGAACATCAAGAACAACAAGAACAACAAGAAAAGCAAGAACAACAACAACAAGAACAACAACAACATGAACAACAAGAACATCAACAACCAAAACAACAAGAACAACAACAACAAGAACAACTAGAACAACAACAACAAGAACAACAAGAACAACAAGAACATCAAGAACAACAAGAACAACAAGAACAACAAGAACATCAAGATCAACAAGAACAACAAGAACAACAAGAACAACAGGAACAACAAGAACAACAAGAACAACAAGAACAACAAGAACAACAAGAACAACAAGAACATCAAGATCAACAAGAACAACAAGAACAACAAGAACAACAGGAACAACAAGAACAACAAGAACAACAAGAACAACAAGAACAACAAGAACAACAAGAACAACAAGAACAACAAGAACAACAAGAACAACAAGAACAACAAGAACAATAAGAACAACAAGAACAACAAGAACAACAAGAACAACAAGAACAACAAGAACAACAAGAACAACAAGAACAACAAGAACAACAAGAACAACAAGAACAACAAGAACAACAAGAACAACAAGAACATCAAGAACAACAAGAACAACAAGAACGACAAGAACAGCCGGTACAACAAGAACAACAAGAACAACCTGAAAAACAACAACAGGAACAACAACAAGAACAACAAGAACAACAACAACAAGAACAAGAAGAACAACAACAACATGAACAACAAGAACATCAACAACCAGAACAACAAGAACAACAACAACAACAAAAACAGGAACAACATCAACAACAACAACAACAAGAACAGCAGCAAGAACAACCAGAACATTAAGAACAACAAGAACAACAATAACAACAACAACAAGAACAACTAGGACAACAACAACAACAACAATACCAACAACAACATGGACAACAAGAACAACAATAACAACAACAACAGGAACAACTAGAACAACAACAACAAGAACAACAAGGACAACAACAACAACAACAACAAGAACAACAAGAACAACAAGAACATCAAGAACAACAAGGACAACAAGAACAACAAGAACAACAAGAACAACAAGATCAACAAGAACAACAAGAACAACAAGAACAACATGAACAACAAGAACAACAAGAACAGCAAGAACAACAAGAACAACAAGAACAACAAGAACAAGAACAGCAAGGACAACAACAACAAGAACTACATGAACGTCAACAACAAGAATAACAAGAACAACAACAACATGTACCACAAGAACATCAACAACCAGAACAACCAGAACAACAAGAACAACAACAGCAACAAGAGCAACAACAACAACAAAAACAGGAACAACATCAACAACATCAAGAACAACAACAAGAACAACAAGAACAAGAACAACAAGAACCACAACAACATGAACAACAAGAACATCAACAACCAGAACAACAAGAACAACAAGAAGAACAAGAACAACAAGAACAACAAGAGCAACAAGATCAATAAGAACAACAAGAACAACAAGAACAACAAGAACAACAAGAACAACAAGAACAACAAGAACAACAAGAACAACAAGAACAACAAGAACAACAAGAACAACAAGAACAACAAGACCAACAAGAACAACAAGAACAACAAGAACAACAAGAACAACAAGAACAACAAGATCAACAAGAACAACAAGAACAACAAGAACAACAAGAACAACAAGAACATCAAGAACAACAAGAACAACAAGAACAAGAACAGCAAGAACAACAACAAAAAGAACTACAAGAACAACAACAACAAGAACGACAAGAACAACATCAACAAGAACAACAAAAACAACAACAACATGAACAACAAGAACAACAAGAACAGCAAGAACAACAAGAACAACAAGAACAGCAAGAACAACAAGAACAACAAGAACAACAAGAACAAGGACAGCAAGGACAACAACAACAAGAACTACATGAACGTCAACAACAAGAATAACAAGAACAACAACAACATGAACGACAAGAACATCAACAACCAGAACAACCAGAACAACAACAACAAGAACAACAACAACATGAACAACAAGAACATCAACAACCAGAACAACAAGAACAACAACAACAACAAAAACAGGAACAACAACAACAACATCAAGAACAACAACAAGAACAACAAGAACAAGAACAACAAGAACAACAACAACATGAACAACAAGAACATCAACAACCAGAACAACAAGAACAACAAGAAGAACAAGAACAACAACAACAAGAACGACAAGAACAAAAACAAGAAGAACAACAAGAACAACAAGAACAACAAGAACAACAAGAACAACAAGAACAACAAGAACAACAAGAACAACAAGAACAACAAGAACAACAAGAACAACAAGAACAACAAGAACAACAAGAACAACAAGAACAACAAGAGCAACAAGAACAACAAGAACAACAAGAACAACAAGAACAACAAGAACAACAAGAACAACAAGAACAACAAGAACAACAAGAACAACAAGAACAACAAGAACAACAAGAACAACAAGAACAACAAGAACAACAAGAACAACAAGAACAACAAGAACAACAAGAACAACAAGAACAACAAGAACAACAAGACCAACAAGAACAACAAGAACAACAAGAACAACAAGAACAACAAGAACATCAAGAACAACAAGAACAACAAGAAAAGCAAGAACAACAACAACAAGAACAACAACAACATGAACAACAAGAACATCAACAACCAAAACAACAAGAACAACTAGAACAACAACAACAAGAACAACAAGAACAAGAACTACATGAACAACAACAACAAGAACGACAAGAACAACATCAACAAGAACGACAAGAACAACATCAACATGAACAACAAGAACAACAAGAACAACAAGAACAGCAAGAACAACAAGAACAACAAGAACAACAAGAACAACAAGAACAACAAGAACAACAAGAACAACAAGAACAACAAGAACAACAAGAACAACAAGAACAACAAGAACAACAAGAACAACAAGAACAACAAGAACAACAAGAACAACAAGAACAACAAGAACAACAAGAACAACAAGAGCAACAAGAACAACAAGAACAACAAGAACAACAAGAGCAACAAGAGCAACAAGAACAACAAGAACAACAAGAACAACAAGAACAACAAGAACAACAAGAACAACAAGAGCAACAAGAACAACAAGAACAACAAGAACAACAAGAACAACAAGAACAACAAGAACAACAAGAACAACAACAACAATAACAACAAGAACAACAAGATCAACAAGAACAACAAGAACAACAAGAACAACAAGAACAACAAGAACAACAAGAACAACAAGAATAACAAGAACAACAAGAACAACAAGAACAACAAGAACAACGAGAACAACAAGAACAACAAGAACAACAAGAACAACAAGAACAACAAGAACAACAAGAACAACAAGAACAACAAGAACATCAAGAACAACAAGAACGTCAAGAACAACAAGAACGATAAGAACAACAAGAACGATAAGAACGACAAGAACAACAAGAACGACAAGAACGACAAGAACAACAAGAACGACAAGAACGACAAGAACAACAAGAACAACAAGAACAACAAGAACAACAAGAACAACAAGAACAACAACAACAAGAACAACAAGAACAACAAGAACAAGAACATCAAGAACAACAACAAGAAGCACTACATGAACAACAACAACAAGAACAACAAGAACAACAACAACAACAAAAACAGGAACAACAACAAGAACAACAACAACAACAAGAACAAGAAGAACGACAACAACAAGAACAACAAGAACAACAACAACATGAACAACAACAACATCAACAACCAGATCAACAAGAACAGCAAGAACAACAAGAACAACAAGAACAACCAGAACAACAAGAAGAACAAAAAGAACAAGAAGAACAAAAAGAACAAGAACAACAAGAACAACAAGAACAACAAGAACAGCAAGAGCATCAAGAACAACAAGAACAACAAGAACAACAAGAACAACAAGAACAACAAGAACAACAAGAGCAACAAAAACAACAAGAACAACAAGAACAACATGAACAACAAGAACAACAAGAACAACAAGAGCAACAAGAACAACAAGAACAACAAGAACAACAAGAACAACAAGAACAACAAGAACAACAAGAACAACAAGAACAACAAGAACAACAAGAACAACAAGAACAACAAGAACATCAAGATCAACAAGAACAACAAGAACAACAGGAACAACAAGAACAACAAGAGCAACAAGAACAACAAGAACAACAAGAACAACAAGAACAACAAGAACAACAAGAACAACAAGAACAACAAGAACAACAAGAACAACAAGAACAACAAGAACAACAAGAACAACAAGAACAACAAGAACAACAAGAACAACAAGAACAACAAGAACAACAAGAACAACAAGAACAACAAGAACAACAAGAACAACAAGAACAACAAGAACAACAAGAACAACAAGAACAACAAGAACATCAAGATCAACAAGAACAACAAGAACAACAAGAACAACAAGAACAACAGGAACAACAAGAACAACAAGAACAACAAGAACAACAAGAGCAACAAGAACAACAAGAACAACAAGAACAACAAGATCATCAAGAACAACAAGAACAACAAGAACGACAAGAACAGCCGGTACAACAAGAACAACAAGATCAACCTGTACAACAACAACAGGAACAACAACAAGAACAACAAGAACAACAACAACAAGAACAAGAAGAAAAACAACAACATGAACAACAAGAACATCAACAACCAGAACAACAAGAACAACAACAACAGCAAAAACAGGAACAACAATAACAACAACAAGAACAACAACAAGAACAACAAGAACAACAACAACAAGAACAACAACAACATGAACAACAAGAACATCAACAACCAGAACAACAAGAAGAACAAAAAGAACAAGAAGAACAAAAAGAACAAGAACAACAAGAACAACAAGAACAGCAAGAACATCAAGAACAACAAGAACAACAAGAACAACAAGAACAACAAGAACAACAAGAACAACAAGAACAACAAGAGCAACAAAAACAACAAGAACAACAAGAACAACATGAACAACAAGAACAACAAGAACAACAAGAACAACAAGAACAACAAGAACAACAAGAACAACAAGAACAACAAGAACAACAAGAACAACAAGAACAACAAGAACAACAAGAACAACAAGAACAACAAGAACATCAAGATCAACAAGAACAACAAGAACAACAAGAACAACAAGAACAACAAGAGCAACAAGAACAACAGGAACAACAAGAACAACAAGAACAACAAGAACAACAAGAACAACAAGAACAACAAGAACAACAAGAACAACAAGAACAACAAGAACAACAAGAACAACAAGAACAACAAGAACAACAAGAACAACAAGAACAACAAGAACAACAAGAACAACAAGAACAACAAGAACAACAAGAACAACAAGAACAACAAGAACAACAAGAACAACAAGAACAACAAGAACAACAAGAACAACAAGAACAACAAGAACAACAAGAACAACAAGAACAACAAGAACAACAAGAACAACAAGAACAACAAGAACAACAAGAACAACAAGAACATCAAGATCAACAAGAACAACAAGAACAACAAGAACAACAAGAACAACAGGAACAACAAGAACAACAAGAACAACAAGAACAACAAGAGCAACAAGAACAACAAGAACAACAAGAACAACAAGATCATCAAGAACAACAAGAACAACAAGAACGACAAGAACAGCCGGTACAACAAGAACAACAAGATCAACCTGTACAACAACAACAGGAACAACAACAAGAACAACAAGAACAACAACAACAAGAACAAGAAGAAAAACAACAACATGAACAACAAGAACATCAACAACCAGAACAACAAGAACAACAACAACAGCAAAAACAGGAACAACAATAACAACAACAAGAACAACAACAAGAACAACAAGAACAACAACAACAAGAACAACAACAACATGAACAACAAGAACATCAACAACCAGAACAACAAGGAGAACAAAAAGAACAAGAAGAACAAAAAGAACAAGAACAACAAGAACAACAAGAACAGCAAGAACATCAAGAACAACAAGATCAACAAGAACAACAAGAACAACAAGAACAACAAGAACAACAAGAACAACAAGAGCAACAAAAACAACAAGAACAACAAGAACAACATGAACAACAAGAACAACAAGAACAACAAGAACAACAAGAACAACAAGAACAACAAGAACAACAAGAACAACAAGAACAACAAGAACATCAAGAACAACAAGAACAACAAGAACATCAAGATCAACAAGAACAACAAGAACAACAAGAACAACAAGAACAACAAGAGCAACAAGAACAACAGGAACAACAAGAACAACAAGAACAACAAGAACAACAAGAACAACAAGAACAACAAGAACAACAAGAACAACAAGAACAACAAGAACAACAAGAACAACAAGAACAACAAGAACAACAAGAACAACAAGAACAACAAGAACAACAAGAACAACAAGAACAACAAGAACAACAAGAACAACAAGAACAACAAGAACAACAAGAACAACAAGAACAACAAGAACAACAAGAACAACAAGAACAACAAGAACAACAAGAACAACAAGAACAACAAGAACATCCAAAACACCAAGAACAACAAGAACAACAAGTACAACAAGAACAACAAGAACAACAAGAACAACAAGAACAACAAGAACAACAAGAACAACAAGAACAACAAGAACAACAAGAACATCAAGAACAACAAGAACAACAAGAACGACAAGAACAGCCGGTACAACAAGAACAACAAGAACAACCTGAAAAACAACAACAGGAACAACAACAAGAACAACAAGAACAACAACAACAAGAACAGGAAGAACAACAACAACATGAACAACAAGAACATCAACAACCAGAACAACAAGAACAACAACAACAACAAAAACAGGAACAACAACAACAACAACAACAACAAGAACAGCAACAAGAACAACCAGAACATTAAGAACAACAAGAACAACAATAACAACAACAACAAGAACAACTAGGACAACAACAACAACAACAATACCAACAACAACATGGACAACAAGAACAACAATAACAACAACAACAGGAACAACTAGAACAACAACAACAAGAACAACAAGGACAACAACAACAACAACAACAAGAACAACAAGAACAACAAGAACATCAAGAACAACAAGG
Organism: Megalopta genalis; assembly: GCF_051020955.1. Taxonomy (NCBI): domain Eukaryota; kingdom Metazoa; phylum Arthropoda; class Insecta; order Hymenoptera; family Halictidae; genus Megalopta; species Megalopta genalis. The sequence goes on along the minus strand of NW_027476089.1, from coordinate 1,938,291 downwards.
ACAACAAGAACAACAAGAACAACAAGAACAACAAGATCAACAAGAACAACAAGAACAACAAGAACAACATGAACAACAAGAACAACAAGAACAGCAAGAACAACAAGAACAACAAGAACAACAAGAACAAGAACAGCAAGGACAACAACAACAAGAACAACATGAACGTCAACAACAAGAATAACAAGAACAACAACAACATGTACCACAAGAACATCAACAACCAGAACAACCAGAACAACAAGAACAACAACAAAAACAGGAACAACATCAACAACATCAAGAACAACAACAAGAACAACAAGAACAAGAACAACAAGAACCACAACAACATGAACAACAAGAACATCAACAACCAGAACAACAAGAACAACAAGAAGAACAAGAACAACAAGAAAAACAAGAGCAACAAGATCAATAAGAACAACAAGAACAACAAGAACAACAAGAACAACAAGAACAACAAGAACAACAAGAACAACAAGAACAACAAGAACAACAAGAACAACAAGACCAACAAGAACAACAAGAACAACAAGAACAACAAGAACAACAAGAACAACAAGATCAACAAGAACAACAAGAACAACAAGAACAACAAGAACAACAAGAACATCAAGAACAACAAGAACAACAAGAACAAGAACAGCAAGAACAACAACAACAAGAACTACATGAAAAACAACAACAAGAACGACAAGAACAACATCAACAAGAACAACAAAAACAACAACAACATGAACAACAAGAACAACAAGAACAGCAAGAACAACAAGAACAACAAGAACAGCAAGAACAACAAGAACAACAAGAACAACAAGAACAAGGACAGCAAGGACAACAACAACAAGAACTACATGAACGTCAACAACAAGAATAACAAGAACAACAACAACATGAACGACAAGAACATCAACAACCAGAACAACCAGAACAACAACAACAAGAACAACAAGAACAACAACAACATGAACAACAAGAACATCAACAACCAGAACAACAAGAACAACAACAACAACAAAAACAGGAACAACAACAACAACATCAAGAACAACAACAAGAACAACAAGAACAAGAACAACAAGAACAACAACAACATGAACAACAAGAACATCAACAACCAGAACAACAAGAACAACAAGAAGAACAAGAACAACAACAACAAGAACGACAAGAACAAAAACAAGAAGAACAACAAGAACAACAAGAACAACAAGAACAACAAGAACAACAAGAACAACAAGAACAACAAGAACAACAAGAACAACAAGAACAACAAGAACAACAAGAACAACAAGAACAACAAGAACAACAAGAACAACAAGAACAACAAGAACAACAAGAACAACAAGAACAACAAGAACAACAAGAACAACAAGAACAACAAGAACAACAAGAACAACAAGAACAACAAGAACAACAAGAACAACAAGAACAACAAGACCAACAAGAACAACAAGAACAACAAGAACAACAAGAACAACAAGAACATCAAGAACAACAAGAACAACAAGAAAAGCAAGAACAACAACAACAAGAACAACAACAACATGAACAACAAGAACATCAACAACCAAAACAACAAGAACAACAACAACAAGAACAACTAGAACAACAACAACAAGAACAACAAGAACAACAAGAACATCAAGAACAACAAGAACAACAAGAACAACAAGAACAACAAGAACATCAAGAACAACAAGAACAACAAGAACAACAAGAACGACAAGAACAGCCGGTAAAACAAGAACAACAAGAACAACCTGAACAACAACGACATGAACAACAACAAGAACAACAAGAACAACAAGAACAACAAGAACAACAAGAACAACAAGAACAACAACAACAACAACATGAACAACAAGAACCACTAGAACAACAACAACAAGAACAACATGAACAACAAGAACCACTAGAACAAGAACAACAAGAACAACAAGAACAACAAGAACAACAAGAACAACAAGAACAACAAGAACAACAAGAACAACAAGAGCAACAAGAACAACAAGAACAACAAGATTAACAAGAACAACAAGAACAACAAGAACAACAAGAACAACAACAACAACAACAAGAACAAAAAGAACAACAAGAACAACAAGAACAACAAGAACAACAAGAACAACAAGAACAACAAGAACAACAAGAACAACAAGAACAACAAGAACATCAAGAGCAACAAGAACAACAAGAACAACAAGAAAAGCAAGAACAACAAGAATAACAAGAACAACAAGAACAACTAGAACAACAAGAACAACAAGAGCAACAAGAGCAACAAGAACAACAAGAACAACAACAACAAGAACGACAAGAACAACAACAACAAGAACAACACGAACAACAGGAACAACAAGAACAACAAGAACAACAAGAACAACAAGAACAACAAGAACAACAACAAGAGCAACAACAACAAGATCAAAAAAAACAACAACAACATGAACAACAAGAACAACAACAACAAGAACAACTAGAACAACAACAACAAGAGCAACAAGAACATCAAGAACAGCACGAACAACAAGAACAACAAGAAGAAGAACAACAACAACAACAAGATCAACAAGAACAACAAGAACAAGAACTACATGAACAAAAACAACAAGAACGACAAGAACAACATCAACAAGAACGACAAGAACAACATCAACATGAACAACAAGAACAACAAGAACAGCAAGAACAACAAGAACAACAAGAACAACCAGAACAACAAGAACAACAACAAAAACAGGAACAACATCAACAACATCAAGAACAACAACAAGAACAACAAGAACAAGAACAACAAGAACCACAACAACATGAACAACAAGAACATCAACAACCAGAACAACAAGAACAACAAGAACAACAAGAGCAACAAGATCAATAAGAACAACAAGAACAACAAGAACAACAAGAACAACAAGAACAACAAGAACAACAAGAACAACAAGAACAACAAGAACAACAAGAACAACAAGAACAACAAGACCAACAAGAACAACAAGAACAACAAGAACAACAAGAACAACAAGAACAACAAGATCAACAAGAACAACAAGAACAACAAGAACAACAAGAACAACAAGAACATCAAGAACAACAAGAACAACAAGAACAAGAACAGCAAGAACAACAACAACAAGAACTACATGAACAACAACAACAAGAACGACAAGAACAACATCAACAAGAACAACAAAAACAACAACAACATGAACAACAAGAACAACAAGAACAGCAAGAACAACAAGAACAACAAGAACAACAAGAACATCAAGAACAACAAGAACGATAAGAACAACAAGAACGATAAGAACGACAAGAACAACAAGAACGACAAGAACGACAAGAACAACAAGAACAACAAGAACAACAAGAACAACAAGAACAACAAGAACAACAAGAACAACAAGAACAACAAGAACAACAAGAACAACAAGAACAACAAGAACAACAAGAACAACAAGAACAACAAGAACAACAAGAACAACAAGAACAAAAAGAACAACAAGAACAACAAGAACAACAAGAACAACAAGAACAACAAGAACAACAAGAACAACAAGAACAACAAGAACAACAAGAACAACAAGAACAACAAGAACGACAAGAACATCAAGAGCAACAAGAACAACAAGAACAACAAGAAAAGCAAGAACAACAAGAATAACAAGAACAACAAGAACAACTAGAACAACAAGAACAACAAGAGCTACAAGAACAACAAGAACAACAACAACAAGAGCGACAAGAACAACAACAACAAGAACTACACGAACAACAAGAACAACAAGAACAACAAGAACAACAACAACAAGAACAAGAAGAACAACAACAACATGAACAACAAGAACATCAACAACCAGAACAACAAGAACAACAACAACAACAAAAACAGGAACAACAACAACAACAACAAGAACAACAACAAGAACAAAAAGAACAACAACAACAAGAACAACAACAACATGAACAACAAGAACATCAACAACCAGAACAACCAGAACAACAAGAACAACAAGAGCAACAAGAGCAACAAGAGCAACATGAACAACAAGAACAACAAGAACAACAAGAACAACAAGAACAACAAGAACAACAAGAACAACAACAACATGAACCACAAGAACATCAACAGCCAGAACAACCAGAACAAAAAGAACAACAAGAGCAACAAGAGCAACAAGAGCAACATGAACAACAAGAACAACAAGAACAACAAGAACAACAAGAACAACAAGAACAACAACAACAGGAACAACAAGAACAACAAGAACAGCAAGAACAACAAGAACAAGAACAGCAAGAGCAACAACAACAAGAACTACATGAACAACAAGAACATCAACAACCAGAGCAACAAGAACAACAACAACAAGAACAACTAGAACAACAACAACAAGAACAACAAGAACAACAAGAACATCAAGAACAACAAGAACAACAAGAACAACAAGAACAACAAGAACAACAAGAACAACAAGAACATCAAGAACAACAAGATCTACAAGAACAACAAGAACGACAAGAACAGCCGGTACAACAAGAACAACAAGAACAACCTGAACAACAACAACAAGAACAACAACAAGAACAACAAGAACAACAACAACAACAACAACATGAACAACAAGAACCACTAGAACAAGAACAACAAGAACAACCAGAACAACAAGAACAACAAGAACAACAAGAACAACAAGAACAACAAGAACAACAAGAACAACAAGAACAAGAACAGCAAGGACAACAACAACAAGAACTGCATGAACGTCAACAACAAGAATAACAAGAACAACAACAACATGTACCACAAGAACATCAACAACCAGAACAACCAGAACAACAAGAACATCAAGAACAACAAGAGCAACAAGAACATCAAGAACAACAAGAGCAACAAGAACAACAAGAACAACAGGAAAAGCAAGAACAACAAGAACAACAAGAACAACTAGAACAACAAGAGCAACAAGAACAACAAGAACAACAAGAACAACAAGAACAACAAGAACAACAAGAACAACAAGAACAACAAGAACAACAAGAACAACAAGGACAACAAGAACAACAAGAACAACAAGAACAACAAGAACAACAAGAACAACAAGAACAACAAGAACAACAAGAACAACAAGAACAACAAGAACGACAAGAACAACATCAACAAGAACAACAAAAACAACAAGAACAACAACAACAACAAGAACAACAAGAACAACAAGAACAACAAGAACAACAAGAACAACAAGAACAACAAGCACAACAAGAACAACAAGAACAACAAGAACAAAAAAGAACAAAAACAGGAACAACAACAACAACAACAACAATAACAACAACAAGAACAACAAGAACAACAAGAACAACAAGAACAACAAGAACAACCTGAACAACAACAACAACAAGAACAACAAGAACAACAACAACAACAACAACATGAACAACAAGAACAACAAGAAGAACAAGAACAACAAGAACAACAAGATCAACAAGAACAACAAGAACAACAAGAACAACAAGAACAACAAGAACAACAAGAACAACAAGAACAACAAGAACAACAAGAACAACAAGAACAACAAGAACAACAAGAACAACAAGAACAACAAGAACAACAAGAACAACAAGAACAACAAGAACAACAAGAACAACAAGAACAACAAGAACAACAAGAACAACAAGAACAACAAGAACAACAAGAACAACAAGAACTGCCGGTACAACAAGAACAACAAGAACAACCTGAACAACAACAACATGAACAACAAGAACATCAACAACCAGAACAACAAGAAGAACAAAAAGAACAAGAACAACAAGAACAACAAGAACAACAAGAACAACAAGAACAACAAGAACAACAAGAACAACAAGAACAACAAGAACAACAAGAACAACAAGAACAACAAGAACAACAAGAACAACAAGAACAACAAGAACAACAAGAACAACAAGAACAACAAGAACAACAAGAACAACAAGAACAACAAGAACAACAAGAACAACAAGAACAACAAGAACAACAAGAACAACAAGAACAACAAGAACAACAAGAACAACAAGAACAACAAGAACAACAAGAACAACAAGAACAACAAGAACAACAAGAACAACAAGAACAACAAGAACAACAAGAACAACAAGAACAACAAGAACTGCCGGTACAACAAGAACAACAAGAACAACCTGAACAACAACAACATGAACAACAAGAACATCAACAACCAGAACAACAAGAAGAACAAAAAGAACAAGAACAACAAGAACAACAAGAACAACAAGAACAACAAGAACAACAAGAACAACAAGAACAACAAGAACAACAAGAACAACAAGAACAACAAGAACAACAAGAACAACAAGAACAACAAGAACAACAAGAACAACAAGAACAACAAGAACAACAAGAACAACAAGAACAACAAGAACAACAAGAACAACAAGAACAACAAGAACAACAAGAACAACAAGAACAACAAGAACAACAAGAACAACAAGAACAACGAGAACAACGAGAACAACAAGAACAACAAGAACAACAAGAACAACAAGAACAACAAGAACAACAAGAACAACAAGAACAACAAGAACAACAAGAACAACAAGAACAACAAGAACAACAAGAACAACAAGAACAACAAGAACAACAAGAACAACAAGAACAACAAGAACAACAAGAACAACAAGAACAACAAGAACAACAAGAACAACAAGAACAACAAGAACAACAAGAACAACAACGACAAGAACAAAAACAACAAGAGCAACAAGAACAACAGGAACAACAAAAACAACAACAACAGGAACAACAAGAACAACAAGAACAGCAAGAACAACAAGAACAACAAGAACAAGAACAGCAAGAACAACAACAACAAGAACTACATGAACAACAACAAGAAGAACAACAACAACAACAACAAAAACAGGACCAACATGATCAACAACAACAAGAACAACAAGAACAAAACAACAAGAATCACTAGAACAAGAACAACAAGAACAACAACAACAAGAATAACAAAAACAACAACATGAACAACAAGAACAACAACAACAACAACAACAACAACAACAAGAACTACTAGAACAACAACAAGAACAACAAGAACAACAAAAACAACAAGAACAGCAAGAACAACAAGAACTACAAGAACAACAACAACAACTACTACAACAACAACAACAGGAACAACAAGAACAACAAGAACATGAACAGCAAGAACAACAACAACAAGAACTACATAAACAACAACAACAAGAACAACAACAACAACAACAAAAACAGGACCAACATGAACAACAACAACAACAACAACAAGAACGAAACAACGAGAACCACTAGAACAAGAACAACAAGAACAACAAGAACAACAAGAACAACAAGAACAACAAGAACAACAAGAACAACAAGAACAACAAGAACAACAAGAACAACAAGAACAACAAGAACAACAAGAACAACAAGAACAACAAGAACAACAAGAACAACAAGAACAACAAGAACAACAAGAACAACAAGAACAACAAGAACAACAAGAACAACAAGAACAACAAGAACAACAAGAACAACAAGAACAACAAGAACAACAAGAACAACAAGAACAACAAGAACAACAAGAACAACAAGAACAACAAGAACAACAAGAACAACAAGAACAACAAGAACAACAAGAACAACAAGAACAACATGAACAACAAGAACAACAAGAACATCAAGAACAACAAGAACAACAACAACAACAACAACATGAACAACAAGAACAACAAGAACAACAAGAACAACAAGAACAACAAGAACAACAAGAACAACAAGAACAACAAGAACAACAAGAACAACAAGAACAACAAGAACAACAAGAACAACAAGAACAACAAGAACAACAAGAACAACAAGAACAACAAGAACAACAAGAACAACAAGAACAACAAGAACAACAAGAACAACAAGAACAACAAGAACAACAAGAACAACAAGAACAACAAGAACAACAAGAACAACAAGAACAACAAGAACAACAAGAACAACAAGAACAACAAGAACAACAAGAACAACAAGAACAACAAGAACAACAAGAACAACAAGAACAACAAGAGCAACAAGAACAACAAAACCAACAAGAACAACAACGACAAGAACAAAAACAACAAGAACAACAAGAACAACAGGAACAACAAGAACAACAAGAACAACAAGAACAACAAGAACAACAAGAACAACAAGAACAACAACGACAAGAACAAAAACAACAAGAACAACAAGAACAACAGGAACAACAAAAACAACAACAACATGAACAACAAGAACAACAAGAACAACAAGAACAGCAAGAACAACAAGAACAACAAGAACAACAAGAACAACAAGAACAACAAGAACAACAAGAACAACAAGAACAACAAGAACAACAAGAACATCCAGAACAACCAGAACAACAAGAACAACAGGAACAACAACAACAACAAGAACGACAAGAACAAGAGCAATAAAAACAACAACAACAAGAAGAACAACAAGAACAACAAGAACAACCAACACAAGAAGAACAACAAGAACAACAAGAACAACAAGAACAACAAGAACAACAAGAACAACAAGAACAACAAGAACAACAAGAACAACAAGAACAGCAAGAACAACAAGAACAACAAGAACAACAAGAACAACAAGAACAACAAGAACAACAAGAACAACAAGAACAACAAGAACAACAAGAACAACAACAACAACAACAACAAGAGCAAAAACAACAAGAACGACAAGAACAACAACAACAAGAACAACAACAACAAGAGCAACAAGAACAACAAGAACAACAAGAACATCAAGAACAACAAGAACAACAAGAACAACAAGAACATCAAGAACAACAAGAACAACAAGAACAACAAGAACAACCAGAACAACAAGAACAACAAGAACAACAAGAACAACAAGAACAACAAGAACAACAAGAACAACAAGAACAACAAGAACAACAAGAACAACAAGAACAACAAGAACAGCAAGAACAACAAGTACAACAAGAACAACAAGAACAACAACAACAACAACGACAAGAACAAAAACAACAAGAAGGACAAGAACAACAACAACAAGAACAACAAAAACAACAACAACATGATCAACAAGAACAACAAGAACGACAAGAACAACAAGAACAACAGGAACAACGAGAACAACAAGAGCAACAAGAGCAACAAGAACAACAAGAACAACAAGAACAATAAGAACAACAAGAACAACAAGAGCAACAAGAACAACAAGAACAACAAGAACAACAAGAACAACAAGAGCAACAAGAACAACAAGAGCAACAAGAACAACAAGAACGACAAGAACAACAAGAACAACAAGAACAACAAGAATAACAAGAACTACAAGAACAACAAGAACAACAACAAGAACAACAAAAACAACAACAAAATGAACAACAAGAACAACAAGAACAACAAGAACAACAAGAACAACAAGAACAACAAGAACAACAAGAACAACAAGAACAACAAGAACAACAAGAACAACAAGAACAACAAGAACAACAAGAACAACAAGAACAACAAGAACAACAAGAACAACAAGAACAACAAGAACAACAAGAACAACAAGAACAACAAGAACAACAAGAACAACAAGAACAACAAGAACAACAAGAACAACAAGAACAACAAGAACAACAAGAACAACAAGAACAACAAGAACAACAAGAACAACAAGAACAACAAGAACAACAACAACATGAACCACAAGAACATCAACAGCCAGAACAACCAGAACAAAAAGAACAACAAGAGCAACAAGAGCAACAAGAGCAACATGAACAACAAGAACAACAAGAACAACAAGAACAACAAGAACAACAAGAACAACAACAACAGGAACAACAAGAACAACAAGAACAGCAAGAACAACAAGAACAAGAACAGCAAGAGCAACAACAACAAGAACTACATGAACAACAAGAACATCAACAACCAGAGCAACAAGAACAACAACAACAAGAACAACTAGAACAACAACAACAAGAACAACAAGAACAACAAGAACATCAAGAACAACAAGAACAACAAGAACAACAAGAACAACAAGAACAACAAGAACAACAAGAACATCAAGAACAACAAGATCTACAAGAACAACAAGAACGACAAGAACAGCCGGTACAACAAGAACAACAAGAACAACCTGAACAACAACAACAAGAACAACAACAAGAACAACAAGAACAACAACAACAACAACAACATGAACAACAAGAACCACTAGAACAAGAACAACAAGAACAACCAGAACAACAAGAACAACAAGAACAACAAGAACAACAAGAACAACAAGAACAAGAACAGCAAGGACAACAACAACAAGAACTGCATGAACGTCAACAACAAGAATAACAAGAACAACAACAACATGTACCACAAGAACATCAACAACCAGAACAACCAGAACAACAAGAACATCAAGAACAACAAGAGCAACAAGAACATCAAGAACAACAAGAGCAACAAGAACAACAAGAACAACAGGAAAAGCAAGAACAACAAGAACAACAAGAACAACTAGAACAACAAGAGCAACAAGAACAACAAGAACAACAAGAACAACAAGAACAACAAGAACAACAAGAACAACAAGAACAACAAGAACAACAAGGACAACAAGAACAACAAGAACAACAAGAACAACAAGAACAACAAGAACAACAAGAAAAACAAGAACAACAAGAACAACAAGAACAACAAGAACGACAAGAACAACATCAACAAGAACAACAAAAACAACAAGAACAACAACAACAACAAGAACAACAAGAACAACAAGAACAACAAGAACAACAAGAACAACAAGAACAACAAGCACAACAAGAACAACAAGAACAACAAGAACAAAAAAGAACAAAAACAGGAACAACAACAACAACAACAACAATAACAACAACAAGAACAACAAGAACAACAAGAACAACAAGAACAACAAGAACAACCTGAACAACAACAACAACAAGAACAACAAGAACAACAACAACAACAACAACATGAACAACAAGAACAACAAGAAGAACAAGAACAACAAGAACAACAAGATCAACAAGAACAACAAGAACAACAAGAACAACAAGAACAACAAGAACAACAAGAACAACAAGAACAACAAGAACAACAAGAACAACAAGAACAACAAGAACAACAAGAACAACAAGAACAACAAGAACAACAAGAACAACAAGAACAACAAGAACAACAAGAACAACAAGAACAACAAGAACAACAAGAACAACAAGAACAACAAGAACTGCCGGTACAACAAGAACAACAAGAACAACCTGAACAACAACAACATGAACAACAAGAACATCAACAACCAGAACAACAAGAAGAACAAAAAGAACAAGAACAACAAGAACAACAAGAACAACAAGAACAACAAGAACAACAAGAACAACAAGAACAACAAGAACAACAAGAACAACAAGAACAACAAGAACAACAAGAACAACAAGAACAACAAGAACAACAAGAACAACAAGAACAACAAGAACAACAAGAACAACAAGAACAACAAGAACAACAAGAACAACAAGAACAACAAGAACAACAAGAACAACGAGAACAACAAGAACAACAAGAACAACAAGAACAACAAGAACAACAAGAACAACAAGAACAACAAGAACAACAAGAACAACAAGAACAACAAGAACAACAAGAACAACAAGAACAACAAGAACAACAAGAACAACAAGAACAACAAGAACAACAAGAACAACAAGAACAACAAGAACAACAAGAACAACAAGAACAACAACGACAAGAACAAAAACAACAAGAGCAACAAGAACAACAGGAACAACAAAAACAACAACAACAGGAACAACAAGAACAACAAGAACAGCAAGAACAACAAGAACAACAAGAACAAGAACAGCAAGAACAACAACAACAAGAACTACATGAACAACAACAAGAAGAACAACAACAACAACAACAAAAACAGGACCAACATGATCAACAACAACAAGAACAACAAGAACAAAACAACAAGAATCACTAGAACAAGAACAACAAGAACAACAACAACAAGAATAACAAAAACAACAACATGAACAACAAGAACAACAACAACAACAACAACAACAACAACAAGAACTACTAGAACAACAACAAGAACAACAAGAACAACAAAAACAACAAGAACAGCAAGAACAACAAGAACTACAAGAACAACAACAACAACTACTACAACAACAACAACAGGAACAACAAGAACAACAAGAACATGAACAGCAAGAACAACAACAACAAGAACTACATAAACAACAACAACAAGAACAACAACAACAACAACAAAAACAGGACCAACATGAACAACAACAACAACAACAACAAGAACCACTAGAACAAGAACAACAAGAACAACAAGAACAACAAGAACAACAAGAACAACAAGAACAACAAGAACAACAAGAACAACAAGAACAACAAGAACAACAAGAACAACAAGAACAACAAGAACAACAAGAACAACAAGAACAACAAGAACAACAAGAACAACAAGAACAACAAGAACAACAAGAACAACAAGAACAACAAGAACAACAAGAACAACAAGAACAACAAGAACAACAAGAACAACAAGAACAACAAGAACAACAAGAACAACAAGAACAACAAGAACAACAAGAACAACAAGAACAACAAGAACAACAAGAACAACAAGAACAACAAGAACAACAAGAACAACAAGAACAACATGAACAACAAGAACAACAAGAACATCAAGAACAACAACAACATGAACAACAAGAACAACAAGAACAACAAGAACAACAAGAACAACAAGAACAACAAGAACAACAAGAACAACAAGAACAACAAGAACAACAAGAACAACAAGAACAACAAGAACAACAAGAACAACAAGAACAACAAGAACAACAAGAACAACAAGAACAACAAGAACAACAAGAACAACAAGAACAACAAGAACAACAAGAACAACAAGAACAACAAGAACAACAAGAACAACAAGAACAACAAGAACAACAAGAACAACAAGAACAACAAGAACAACAAGAACAACAAGAACAACAAGAACAACAAGAGCAACAAGAACAACAAAACCAACAAGAACAACAACGACAAGAACAAAAACAACAAGAACAACAAGAACAACAGGAACAACAAGAACAACAAGAACAACAAGAACAACAAGAACAACAAGAACAACAACGACAAGAACAAAAACAACAAGAACAACAAGAACAACAGGAACAACAAAAACAACAAC
>NW_027476089.1:1912500-1920000 GCF_051020955.1 Megalopta genalis | reverse complement strand
AACAAGAACAACAAGAACAGCAAGAACAACAAGAACAACAAGAACAAGAACAGCAAGAACAACAACAACAAGAACTACATGAACAACAACAAGAAGAACAACAACAACAACAACAAAAACAGGACCAACATGATCAACAACAACAAGAACAACAGGAACAAAACAACAAGAATCACTAGAACAAGAACAACAAGAACAACAACAACAAGAATAACAAAAACAACAACATGAACAACAAGAACAACAACAACAACAACAACAACAACAAGAACTACTAGAACAACAACAAGAACAACAAGAACAACAAAAACAACAAGAACAGCAAGAACAACAAGAACTACAAGAACAACAACAACAACTACTACAACAACAACAACAGGAACAACAAGAACAACAAGAACATGAACAGCAAGAACAACAACAACAAGAACTACATAAACAACAACAACAAGAACAACAACAACAACAACAAAAACAGGACCAACATGAACAACAACAACAAGAACGAAACAACAAGAACCACTAGAACAAGAACAACAAGAACAACAAGAACAACAAGAACAACAAGAACAACAAGAACAACAAGAACAACAAGAACAACAAGAACAACAAGAACAACAAGAACAACAAGAACAACAAGAACAACAAGAACAACAAGAACAACAAGAACAACAAGAACAACAAGAACAACAAGAACAACAAGAACAACAAGAACAACAAGAACAACAAGAACAACAAGAACAACAAGAACAACAAGAACAACAAGAACAACAAGAACCACAAGAACAACAAGAACAACAAGAACAACAAGAACAACAAGAACAACAAGAACAACAAGAACAACAAGAACAACAAGAACAACAAGAACAACAAGAACAACAAGAACAACAAGAACAACAAGAACAACAAGAACAACAAGAACAACAAGAACAACAAGAACAACAAGAACAACAAGAACAACAAGAACAACAAGAACAACAAGAACAACAAGAACAACAAGAACAACAAGAACAACAAGAACAACAAGAACAACAAGAACAACAAGAACAACAAGAACAACAAGAACAACAAGAACAACAAGAACAGCAAGAACAACAAGAACAACAAGAACAACAAGAACAACAAGAACAACAAGAACAACAACGACAAGAACAAAAACAACAAGAGCAACAAGAACAACAGGAACAACAAAAACAACAACAACAGGAACAACAAGAACAACAAGAACAGCAAGAACAACAACAACAAGAACTACATGAACAACAACAAGAAGAACAACAACAACAACAACAAAAACAGGACCAACATGATCAACAACAACAAGAACAACAAGAACAAAACAACAAGAATCACTAGAACAAGAACAACAAGAACAACAACAACAAGAATAACAAAAACAACAACATGAACAACAAGAACAACAACAACAACAACAACAACAACAACAAGAACTACTAGAACAACAACAAGAACAACAAGAACAACAAAAACAACAAGAACAGCAAGAACAACAAGAACTACAAGAACAACAACAACAACTACTACAACAACAACAACAGGAACAACAAGAACAACAAGAACATGAACAGCAAGAACAACAACAACAAGAACTACATAAACAACAACAACAAGAACAACAACAACAACAACAAAAACAGGACCAACATGAACAACAACAACAACAACAACAAGAACGAAACAACAAGAACCACTAGAACAAGAACAACAAGAACAACAAGAACAACAAGAACAACAAGAACAACAAGAACAACAAGAACAACAAGAACAACAAGAACAACAAGAACAACAAGAACAACAAGAACAACAAGAACAACAAGAACAACAAGAACAACAAGAACAACAAGAACAACAAGAACAACAAGAACAACAAGAACAACAAGAACAACAAGAACAACAAGAACAACAAGAACAACAAGAACAACAAGAACAACAAGAACAACAAGAACAACAAGAACAACAAGAACAACAAGAACAACAAGAACAACAAGAACAACAAGAACAACAAGAACAACAAGAACAACAAGAACAACAAGAACAACAAGAACAACAAGAACAACAAGAACAACAAGAACAACAAGAACAACAAGAACAACAAGAACAACAAGAACAACAAGAACAACAAGAACAACAAGAACAACAAGAACAACAAGAACAACATGAACAACAAGAACAACAAGAACAACAAGAACAACAAGAACAACAAGAACAACAAGAACAACAAGAACAACAAGAACAACAAGAACAACAAGAACAACAAGAACAACAAGAACAACAAGAACAACAAGAACAACAACGACAAGAACAAAAACAACAAGAGCAACAAGAACAACAGGAACAACAAAAACAACAACAACAGGAACAACAAGAACAACAAGAACAGCAAGAACAACAAGAACAACAAGAACAAGAACAGCAAGAACAACAACAACAAGAACTACATGAACAACAACAAGAAGAACAACAACAACAACAACAAAAACAGGACCAACATGATCAACAACAACAAGAACAACAAGAACAAAACAACAAGAATCACTAGAACAAGAACAACAAGAACAACAACAACAAGAATAACAAAAACAACAACATGAACAACAAGAACAACAACAACAACAACAAGAACTACTAGAACAACAACAAGAACAACAAGAACAACAAAAACAACAAGAACAGCAAGAACAACAAGAACTACAAGAACAGCAAGAACAACAAGAACAACAAGAACAACAAGAACAACAAGAACAACAAGAACAACAAGAACAACAAGAACAACAAGAACAACAAGAACAACAAGAACAACAAGAACAACAAGAACAACAAGAACAACAAGAACAACAAGAACAACAAGAACAACAAGAACAACAAGAACAACAACGACAAGAACAAAAACAACAAGAGCAACAAGAACAACAGGAACAACAAAAACAACAACAACAGGAACAACAAGAACAACAAGAACAGCAAGAACAACAAGAACAACAAGAACAAGAACAGCAAGAACAACAACAACAAGAACTACATGAACAACAACAAGAAGAACAACAACAACAACAACAAAAACAGGACCAACATGATCAACAACAACAAGAACAACAAGAACAAAACAACAAGAATCACTAGAACAAGAACAACAAGAACAACAACAACAAGAATAACAAAAACAACAACATGAACAACAAGAACAACAACAACAACAACAACAACAACAACAACAAGAAGAACTACTAGAACAACAACAAGAACAACAAGAACAACAAAAACAACAAGAACAGCAAGAACAACAAGAACTACAAGAACAACAACAACAACTACTACAACAACAACAACAGGAACAACAAGAACATGAACAGCAAGAACAACAACAACAAGAACTACATAAACAACAACAACAAGAACAACAACAACAACAACAACAACAAAAACAGGACCAACATGAACAACAAGAACAACAAGAACAACAAGAACAACAAGAACAACAAGAACAACAAGAACAACAAGAACAACAAGAACAACAAGAACAAGAAGAACAACAAGAACAACAAGAACAACAAGAACAACAAGAACAACAAGAACAACAAGAACAACAAGAACAACAAGAACAACAAGAACAACAAGAACAACAAGAACAACAAGAACAACAAGAACAACAAGAACAACAAGAACAACAAGAACAACAAGAACAACAAGAACAACAAGAACAACAAGAACAACAAGAACAACAAGAACAACAAGAACAACAAGAACAACAAGAACAACAAGAACAACAAGAACAACAAGAACAACAAGAACAACAAGAACAACAAGAACAACAAGAACAACAAGAACAACAAGAACAACAAGAACAACAAGAACAACAAGAACAACAACGACAAGAACAAAAACAACAAGAGCAACAAGAACAACAGGAACAACAACAACAACAACAACAAGATCAACAAGAACAACAAGAACAACAAGAACAACATGAACATCAAGACCAACAAGAACATCAAGAACAACAAGAACAACAAGAACAACAAGAGCAACAAGAGCAACAAGAGCAACAAGAGCAACAAGAGCAACAAGAGCAACAAGAGCAACAAGATCAACAAGAACAACAAGAACAACAACAACATGAACAGCAAGAACATCAAAAACCAGAACAACAAGAACAACAAGAACAACAAGAACAACAAGAACATCAACAACAAGAGCAACAAGAACAACAAGACCAACAAGACCAACAAGAACAACAAGAACAACAAGAACAACAAGAACAACAAGAACAACAAGAACAACAACAACAACAAGAACTACTAGAACAACAACAACAAGAACAACAAGAACAACAAAAACAACAAGAACAACAAGAACAACAAGAACAACAAGAACAACAAGAACAACAAGAACAACAAGAACAACAAGAACAACAAGAACAACAAGAACAACAAGAACAACAAGAACAACAAGAACAACAAGAACAACAAGAACAACAAGTACAACAAGCAAAACAAGAACAACAACAACAACAACGACAAGAACAAAAACAACAAGAACGACAAGAACAACAACAACAAGAGCAACAAGAGCAACAAGAACAACAAAACCAACAAGAACAACAAGAACAACAAGAACAACAAGAACAACAAGAACAACAAGAACAACAAGAACAACAAGAACAACAAGAACAACAAGAACAACAAGAACAACAAGAACAACAAGAACAACAAGAACAACAAGAACAACAACGACAAGAACAAAAACAACAAGAGCAACAAGAACAACAGGAACAACAAAAACAACAACAACAGGAACAACAAGAACAACAAGAACAGCAAGAACAACAAGAACAACAAGAACAAGAACAGCAAGAACAACAACAACAAGAACTACATGAACAACAACAAGAAGAACAACAACAACAACAACAAAAACAGGACCAACATGAACAACAACAACAAGAACAACAAGAACAAAACAACAAGAATCACTAGAACAAGAACAACAAGAACAACAACAACAAGAATAACAAAAACAACAACATGAACAACAAGAACAACAACAACAACAACAACAACAAGAAGAACTACTAGAACAACAACAAGAACAACAAGAACAACAAAAACAACAAGAACAGCAAGAACAACAAGAACTACAAGAACAACAACAACAACTACTACAACAACAACAACAGGAACAACAAGAACAACAAGAACATGAACAGCAAGAACAACAACAACAAGAACTACATAAACAACAACAACAAGAACAACAACAACAACAACAAAAACAGGACCAACATGAACAACAACAACAACAACAACAAGAACGAAACAACAAGAACCACTAGAACAAGAACAACAAGAACAACAAGAACAACAAGAACAACAAGAACAACAAGAACAACAAGAACAACAAGAACAACAAGAACAACAAGAACAACAAGAACAACAAGAACAACAAGAACAACAAGAACAACAAGAACAACAAGAACAACAAGAACAACAAGAACAACAAGAACAACAAGAACAACAAGAACAACAAGAACAACAAGAACAACAAGAACAACAAGAACAACAAGAACAACAAGAACAACAAGAACAACAAGAACAACAAGAACAACAAGAACAACAAGAACAACAAGAACAACAAGAACAACAAGAACAACAAGAACAACAAGAACAACAAGAACAACAAGAACAACAAGAGCAACAAGAACAACAAGAACAACAAGAGCAACAAGAGCAACAAGAACAACAAGAGCAACGAGAACAACAAGAACAACAAGAACAACAAGAACAACAAGAACAACAAGAACAACAAGAACAACAAGAACAACAACATGAACAACAAGAACAACAAGAACAACAAGAACAACAAGAACAACAAGAACAACAAGAACAACAAGAACAACAAGAACAACAACAAGAACAACAAAAACAACAACAACATGAACAACAAGAACAACAAGAACAACAAGAACGACAAGAACAACAACAACAAGAGCAACAAGAGCAACAAGAACAACAAAACCAACAAGAACAACAAGAACAACAAGAACAACAAGAACAACAAGAACAACAAGAACAACAAGAACAACAAGAACAACAAGAACAACAAGAACAACAAGAACAACAAGAACAACAAGAACAACAAGAACAACAAGAACAACAAGAACAACAAGAACAACAACAACAAGAACAACAACGACAAGAACAAAAACAACAAGAGCAACAAGAACAACAGGAACAACAAAAACAACAACAACAGGAACAACAAGAACAACAAGAACAGCAAGAACAACAAGAACAACAAGAACAAGAACAGCAAGAACAACAACAACAAGAACTACATGAACAACAACAAGAAGAACAACAACAACAACAACAAAAACAGGACCAACATGATCAACAACAACAAGAACAACAAGAACAAAACAACAAGAATCACTAGAACAAGAACAACAAGAACAACAACAACAAGAATAACAAAAACAACAACATGAACAACAAGAACAACAACAACAACAACAACAACAACAACAAGAACTACTAGAACAACAACAAGAACAACAAGAACAACAAAAACAACAAGAACAGCAAGAACAACAAGAACTACAAGAACAACAACAACAACTACTACAACAACAACAACAGGAACAACAAGAACAACAAGAACATGAACAGCAAGAACAACAACAACAAGAACTACATAAACAACAACAACAAGAACAACAACAACAACAACAAAAACAGGACCAACATGAACAACAACAACAACAACAACAAGAACGAAACAACAAGAACCACTAGAACAAGAACAACAAGAACAACAAGAACAACAAGAACAACAAGAACAACAAGAACAACAAGAACAACAAGAACAACAAGAACAACAAGAACAACAAGAACAACAAGAACAACAAGAACAACAAGAACAACAAGAACAACAAGAACAACAAGAACAACAAGAACAACAAGAACAACAAGAACAACAAGAACAACAAGAACAACAAGAACAACAAGAACAACAAGAACAACAAGATCAACAAGAACAACAAGAACAACAAGAACAACAAGTACAACAAGAACAACAAGAACAACAAGAACAACAAGAACAACAAGAACAACAAGAGCAACAAGAACAACAAGAACAACAAGAGCAACAAGAGCAACAAGAACAACAAGAGCAACGAGAACAACAAGAACAACAAGAACAACAAGAACAACAAGAACAACAAGAACAACAAGAACAACAAGAACAACAAGAACAACAACATGAACAACAAGAACAACAAGAACAACAAGAACAACAAGAACAACAAGAACAACAAGAACAACAAGAACAACAAGAACAACAAGATCAACAAGAACAACAAGAACAACAACAAGAACAACAAAAACAACAACAACATGAACAACAAGAACAACAAGAACAACAAGAACAACAAGAACAACAAGAACAACAAGAACAACAAGAGCAACAAGAACAACAAGAACA
>NW_027476089.1:1902500-1907500 GCF_051020955.1 Megalopta genalis | reverse complement strand
AGAACAGCAAGAACAACAACAACAAGAACTACATGAACAACAACAAGAAGAACAACAACAACAACAACAAAAACAGGACCAACATGATCAACAACAACAAGAACAACAGGAACAAAACAACAAGAATCACTAGAACAAGAACAACAAGAACAACAACAACAAGAATAACAAAAACAACAACATGAACAACAAGAACAACAACAACAACAACAACAACAACAACAAGAACTACTAGAACAACAACAAGAACAACAAGAACAACAAAAACAACAAGAACAGCAAGAACAACAAGAACTACAAGAACAACAACAACAACTACTACAACAACAACAACAGGAACAACAAGAACAACAAGAACATGAACAGCAAGAACAACAACAACAAGAACTACATAAACAACAACAACAAGAACAACAACAACAACAACAAAAACAGGACCAACATGAACAACAACAACAAGAACGAAACAACAAGAACCACTAGAACAAGAACAACAAGAACAACAAGAACAACAAGAACAACAAGAACAACAAGAACAACAAGAACAACAAGAACAACAAGAACAACAAGAACAACAAGAACAACAAGAACAACAAGAACAACAAGAACAACAAGAACAACAAGAACAACAAGAACAACAAGAACAACAAGAACAACAAGAACAACAAGAACAACAAGAACAACAAGAACAACAAGAACAACAAGAACAACAAGAACAACAAGAACAACAAGAACAACAAGAACCACAAGAACAACAAGAACAACAAGAACAACAAGAACAACAAGAACAACAAGAACAACAAGAACAACAAGAACAACAAGAACAACAAGAACAACAAGAACAACAAGAACAACAAGAACAACAAGAACAACAAGAACAACAAGAACAACAAGAACAACAAGAACAACAAGAACAACAAGAACAACAAGAACAACAAGAACAACAAGAACAACAAGAACAACAAGAACAACAAGAACAACAAGAACAACAAGAACAACAAGAACAACAAGAACAACAAGAACAACAAGAACAACAAGAACAACAAGAACAGCAAGAACAACAAGAACAACAAGAACAACAAGAACAACAAGAACAACAACGACAAGAACAAAAACAACAAGAGCAACAAGAACAACAGGAACAACAAAAACAACAACAACAGGAACAACAAGAACAACAAGAACAGCAAGAACAACAACAACAAGAACTACATGAACAACAACAAGAAGAACAACAACAACAACAACAAAAACAGGACCAACATGATCAACAACAACAAGAACAACAAGAACAAAACAACAAGAATCACTAGAACAAGAACAACAAGAACAACAACAACAAGAATAACAAAAACAACAACATGAACAACAAGAACAACAACAACAACAACAACAACAACAAGAACTACTAGAACAACAACAAGAACAACAAGAACAACAAAAACAACAAGAACAGCAAGAACAACAAGAACTACAAGAACAACAACAACAACTACTACAACAACAACAACAGGAACAACAAGAACAACAAGAACATGAACAGCAAGAACAACAACAACAAGAACTACATAAACAACAACAACAAGAACAACAACAACAACAACAAAAACAGGACCAACATGAACAACAACAACAACAACAACAAGAACGAAACAACAAGAACCACTAGAACAAGAACAACAAGAACAACAAGAACAACAAGAACAACAAGAACAACAAGAACAACAAGAACAACAAGAACAACAAGAACAACAAGAACAACAAGAACAACAAGAACAACAAGAACAACAAGAACAACAAGAACAACAAGAACAACAAGAACAACAAGAACAACAAGAACAACAAGAACAACAAGAACAACAAGAACAACAAGAACAACAAGAACAACAAGAACAACAAGAACAACAAGAACAACAAGAACAACAAGAACAACAAGAACAACAAGAACAACAAGAACAACAAGAACAACAAGAACAACAAGAACAACAAGAACAACAAGAACAACAAGAACAACAAGAACAACAAGAACAACAAGAACAACAAGAACAACAAGAACAACAAGAACAACAAGAACAACAAGAACAACAAGAACAACAAGAACAACAAGAACAACAAGAACAACAAGAACAACAAGAACAACAAGAACAACAAGAACAACAAGAACAACAAGAACAACAAGAACAACAAGAACAACAAGAACAACAAGAACAACAAGAACAACAAGAACAACAAGAACAACAAGAACAACAAGAACAACAAGAACAACAAGAACAACAAGAACAACAAGAACAACAAGAACAACAAGAACAACAAGAACAACAAGAACAACAAGAACAACAACGACAAGAACAAAAACAACAAGAGCAACAAGAACAACAGGAACAACAAAAACAACAACAACAGGAACAACAAGAACAACAAGAACAGCAAGAACAACAAGAACAACAAGAACAAGAACAGCAAGAACAACAACAACAAGAACTACATGAACAACAACAAGAAGAACAACAACAACAACAACAAAAACAGGACCAACATGATCAACAACAACAAGAACAACAAGAACAAAACAACAAGAATCACTAGAACAAGAACAACAAGAACAACAACAACAAGAATAACAAAAACAACAACATGAACAACAAGAACAACAACAACAACAACAAGAACTACTAGAACAACAACAAGAACAACAAGAACAACAAAAACAACAAGAACAGCAAGAACAACAAGAACTACAAGAACAGCAAGAACAACAAGAACAACAAGAACAACAAGAACAACAAGAACAACAAGAACAACAAGAACAACAAGAACAACAAGAACAACAAGAACAACAAGAACAACAAGAACAACAAGAACAACAAGAACAACAAGAACAACAAGAACAACAAGAACAACAAGAACAACAACGACAAGAACAAAAACAACAAGAGCAACAAGAACAACAGGAACAACAAAAACAACAACAACAGGAACAACAAGAACAACAAGAACAGCAAGAACAACAAGAACAACAAGAACAAGAACAGCAAGAACAACAACAACAAGAACTACATGAACAACAACAAGAAGAACAACAACAACAACAACAAAAACAGGACCAACATGATCAACAACAACAAGAACAACAAGAACAAAACAACAAGAATCACTAGAACAAGAACAACAAGAACAACAACAACAAGAATAACAAAAACAACAACATGAACAACAAGAACAACAACAACAACAACAACAACAACAACAACAAGAAGAACTACTAGAACAACAACAAGAACAACAAGAACAACAAAAACAACAAGAACAGCAAGAACAACAAGAACTACAAGAACAACAACAACTACTACTACAACAACAACAACAGGAACAACAAGAACATGAACAGCAAGAACAACAACAACAAGAA
The DNA here is from genome assembly GCF_051020955.1 of Megalopta genalis. NCBI lineage: Eukaryota > Metazoa > Arthropoda > Insecta > Hymenoptera > Halictidae > Megalopta > Megalopta genalis. The sequence goes on along the minus strand of NW_027476089.1, from coordinate 1,904,091 downwards.
CTACATAAACAACAACAACAAGAACAACAACAACAACAACAACAACAAAAACAGGACCAACATGAACAACAAGAACAACAAGAACAACAAGAACAACAAGAACAACAAGAACAACAAGAACAACAAGAACAACAAGAACAAGAAGAACAACAAGAACAACAAGAACAACAAGAACAACAAGAACAACAAGAACAACAAGAACAACAAGAACAACAAGAACAACAAGAACAACAAGAACAACAAGAACAACAAGAACAACAAGAACAACAAGAACAACAAGAACAACAAGAACAACAAGAACAACAAGAACAACAAGAACAACAAGAACAACAAGAACAACAAGAACAACAAGAACAACAAGAACAACAAGAACAACAAGAACAACAAGAACAACAAGAACAACAAGAACAACAAGAACAACAAGAACAACAAGAACAACAAGAACAACAAGAACAACAGGAACAACAAGAACAACAAGAACAACAAGAACAACAAGAACAACAAGAACAACAAGAACAACAAGAACAACAACGACAAGAACAAAAACAACAAGAGCAACAAGAACAACAGGAACAACAAAAACAACAACAACAGGAACAACAAGAACAACAAGAACAGCAAGAACAACAAGAACAACAAGAACAAGAACAGCAAGAACAACAACAACAAGAACTACATGAACAACAACAAGAAGAACAACAACAACAACAACAAAAACAGGACCAACATGATCAACAACAACAAGAACAACAAGAACAAAACAACAAGAATCACTAGAACAAGAACAACAAGAACAACAACAACAAGAATAACAAAAACAACAACATGAACAACAAGAACAACAACAACAACAACAACAACAACAACAACAAGAACTACTAGAACAACAACAAGAACAACAAGAACAACAAAAACAACAAGAACAGCAAGAACAACAAGAACTACAAGAACAACAACAACAACTACTACAACAACAACAACAGGAACAACAAGAACAACAAGAACATGAACAGCAAGAACAACAACAACAAGAACTACATAAACAACAACAACAAGAACAACAACAACAACAACAAAAACAGGACCAACATGAACAACAACAACAACAACAACAAGAACGAAACAACAAGAACCACTAGAACAAGAACAACAAGAACAACAAGAACAACAAGAACAACAAGAACAACAAGAACAACAAGAACAACAAGAACAACAAGAACAACAAGAACAACAAGAACAACAAGAACAACAAGAACAACAAGAACAACAAGAACAACAAGAACAACAAGAACAACAAGAACAACAAGAACAACAAGAACAACAAGAACAACAAGAACAACAAGAACAACAAGAACAACAAGAACAACAAGAACAACAAGAACAACAAGAACAACAAGAACAACAAGAACAACAAGAACAACAAGAACAACAAGAACAACAAGAACAACAAGAACAACAAGAACAACAAGAACAACAAGAACAACAAGAACAACAAGAACAACAAGAACAACAAGAACAACAAGAACAACAAGAACAACAAGAACAACAAGAACAACAAGAACAACAAGAACAACAAGAACGACAAGAACAA
>NW_027476089.1:1892500-1895000 GCF_051020955.1 Megalopta genalis | reverse complement strand
CAAGAACAACAAGAACAACAAGAACTACAAGAACAACAAGAACAACAAGAACAACAAGAACAACAAGAACAACAAGAACAACAAGAACAACAAGAACAACAAGAACAATAAGAACAACAAGAACAACAAGAACAGCAACAACAAGAACGAGAAGAACAACATCAACAAGAACAACAAAAACAACAACAACATGAACAACAAGAACAACAAGAACAGCAAGAACAACAAGAACAACAAGTACAACAAGAACAACAAGAACAAGGACAGCAAGGACAACAACAACAAGAACTACATGAACAACAACAACAAGAACAACAACAACAACAAAAACAGGACCAACATGAACAACAACAGCAAGAACAACAAGAACAACAACAAGAACCACTAGAACAAGAACAACAAGAACAACAAGAACAACAAGAAAAACAAGAACAACAAGAACAACAAGAACAACAAGAACAACAAGAACAACAAGAACAACAAGAATAACAAGAACAACAAGAACAACAAGAACAACAAGAACAGCAAGAACAACCAGAACAGCAAGAACAACAAGAACAAGAACAGCAAGAACAACAAGAACAACAAGAACGACAAGAACAACAACAACAAGAACAACAAGAACAACAAGAACAACAAGAACAACAAGAACAACAAGAACAACAAGAACAACAAGAACAACAAGAACAACAAGATCAACAAGAACAACAAGAACAACAACAACAAGAACGACAAGAACAACAACAACAAGAACAACAAAAACAACAACAACATGAACAACAAGATCAACAAGAACAACAAGAACAACAAGAACAACAAGAACATCAAGAACAACAAGAACAACAAGAACAACAAGAACAACAAGAACAGCAAGAACAACAAGAACAACAAGAACAACAAGAACAACAAGAACAACAGGAACAACAAGAACAACAAGAACAACAAGAACAACACGAACAACAAGAACAACAAGAACAACAAGAACAACAAGAACAACAACAACAACAACAACAAGAACAACAACAACAAGAACAACAAGAACAACAAGAACATCAAGAACAACAAAAACAACAACAACATGAACTACAAGAACAACAAGAACAACAAGAACAACAAGAACAACAAGAACAACAAGAACAACAAGAACAACAAGAACATCAAGAACAACAAGAACAACAAGAACAACAAGAACAACAAGAACAACAAGATCAACAAGAACAACAAGAACAACAAGAACAACAAGAACAACAAGAACTACAAGAACAACAAGAACAACAACAAGAACAACAAGAATAACAAAAACAACAACAACATGAACAACAAGAACAACAAGAACAACAAGAACAACAAGAACAACAAGAACAACAAGAACAACAAGAACAACAAGAACAACAAGAACAACAAGAACAACAAGAACAACAAGAACAACAAGAACAACAAGAACAACAAGAACAACAAGAACAACAAGAACAACAAGAACAACAAGAACAACAAGAACAACAAGAACAACAAGAACAACAAGAACAACAAGAACAACAAGAACAACAAGAACAACAAGAACAACAAGAACAACAAGAACAACAAGAACAACAAGAACAACAAGAACAACAAGAACAACAAGAGCAACAAGAACAACAAAACCAACAAGAACAACAACGACAAGAACAAAAACAACAAGAACAACAAGAACAACAGGAACAACAAGAACAACAAGAACAACAAGAACAACAAGAACAACAACGACAAGAACAAAAACAACAAGAACAACAAGAACAACAACGACAAGAACAAAAACAACAAGAACAACAAGAACAACAGGAACAACAAAACAACAACAACATGAACAACAAGAACAACAAGAACAACAGGAACAACAAAACAACAACAACATGAACAACAAGAACAACAAGAACAACAAGAACAGCAAGAACAACAAGAACAACAAGAACAACAAGAACAACAAGAACAACAAGAACAACAACAACAACAAGAACAACAAGAACATCCAGAACAACCAGAACAACAAGAACAACAGGAACAACAACAACAAGAAGAACAACAAGAACAACAAGAACAACCAAAACAAGAAGAACAACAAGAACAACAAGATCAACAAGAACAACAACTGCAACTACTACAACAACAACAACAGGAACAACAAGAACAACAAGAACAGCAAGAACAACAAGAACAACAAGAACAAGAACAGCAAGAACAACAACAACAAGAACTACATGAACAACAACAAGAAGAACAACAACAACAACAACAAAAACAGGACCAAGATGAACAACAACAACAAGAACAACAAGAACAAAGCAACAAGAATCACTAGAACAAGAACAACAAGAACAACAACAACAAGAATAACAAAAACAACAACATGAACAACAAGAACAACAACAACAACAACAAGAACTACTAGAACAACAACAACAAGAACAACAAGAACAACAAAGCAACAAGAACAACAAGAACAACAACAACTACTACTACAACA
>NW_027476089.1:1880000-1882500 GCF_051020955.1 Megalopta genalis | reverse complement strand
CAAAAACAACAACAACATGAACAACAAGAACAACAAGAACAACAAGAACAACAAGAACAACAAGAAAAACAAGAACAACAAGAACAACAAGAACAACAAGAACAACAAGAACAACAACAACAACAACAAAAACAACAACAACATGAACAACAAGAACAACAAGAACAACAAGAACAACAAGAACAACAAGAACAACAAGAACAACAAGAACAACAAGAACAACAAGAACAACAAGAACAACAAGAACAACAAGAACAACAAGAACAACAAGAACAACAAGAACAACAAGAACAACAAGAACAACAAGAACAACAAGAACAACAAGAACAACAACAAGAACAACAAAAACAACAACAAGAACAACAAAAACAACAACAACATGAACAACAAGAACAACCAGAACAACAAGAACAACAAGAACAACAAGAACAACAAGAACAACAAGAAAAACAAGAACAACAAGAAAAACAAGAACAACATCAAGAACAACAACATGAACAACAAGAACAACAAGAACAACAAGAACAACAAGAACAACAAGAACAACAAGAACAACAAGAACAACAAGAACAACAAGAACAACAAGAACAACAAGAACAACAAGAACAACAAGAACAACAAGAACAACAAGAACAACAAGAACAACAAGAACAACAAGAACAACAAGAACAACAAGAACAACAAGAACAACAAGAACAACAAGAACAACAAGAACAACAAGAACAACAAGAACAACAAGAACAACAAGAACAACAAGAACAACAGGAACAACGAGAACAACAAGAACAACAAGAACAACAAGAACAACAAGAACAACAAGAACAACAAGAGCAACAAGAACAACAAGAACAACAAGAACGACAAGAACAGCAACAACAGCAACAACAAGAACAACAAGAACAACAAGAACAACAAGAATAACAAGAACAAGAAGAACAACAAGAACAACAAGAACAACGAGAACAACAAGAACATCAACAACAAGAGCAACAAGAACAACAAGAACAATAAGTACAGCAAGGACAACGGGAACAACAACAACAACAGCGACAAGAACAAAAACAACAAGAACGACAAGAACAACAACAACAAGAACAACAAAAACAACAACAACATGATCAACAAGAACAACAAGAACGACAAGAACAACAAGAACAACAAGAACTACAAGAACAACAAGAACAACAAGAACAACAAGAACAACAAGAACAACAAGAACAACAAGAACAACAAGAACAACAAGAACAACAAGAACAACAAGAACAACAAGAACAACAAGAACAACAAGAACAACAAGAACAACAAGAACAACAAGAACAACAAGAACAACAAGAACAACAAGAACAACAAGAACAACAAGAACAACAAAAACAACAAGAACAACAAGAACAATAAGTACAGCAAGGACAACGGGAACAACAACAACAACAGCGACAAGAACAAAAACAACAAGAACGACAAGAACAACAACAACAAGAACAACAAAAACAACAACAACATGATCAACAAGAACAACAAGAACGACAAGAACAACAAGAACAACAGGAACTACAAGAACAACAAGAACAACAAGAACAACAAGAACAACAAGAACAACAAGAACAACAAGAACAATAAGAACAACAAGAACAACAAGAACAGCAACAACAAGAACGAGAAGAACAACATCAACAAGAACAACAAAAACAACAACAACATGAACAACAAGAACAACAAGAACAGCAAGAACAACAAGAACAACAAGAACAACAAGAACAACAAGAACAAGGACAGCAAGGACAACAACAACAAGAACTACATGAACAACAACAACAAGAACAACAACAACAACAAAAACAGGACCAACATGAACAACAACAGCAAGAACAACAAGAACAACAACAAGAACCACTAGAACAAGAACAACAAGAACAACAAGAACAACAAGAAAAACAAGAACAACAAGAACAACAAGAACAACAAGAACAACAAGAACAGCAAGAACAACAAGAATAACAAGAACAACAAGAACAACAAGAACAACAAGAACAGCAAGAACAACCAGAACAGCAAGAACAACAAGAACAAGAACAGCAAGAACAACAAGGAACAACAAGAACGACAAGAACAACAACAACAAGAACAACAAGAACAACAAGAACAACAAGAACAACAAGAACAACAAGAACAACAAGAACAACAAGAACAACAAGAACAACAAGAACAACAAGATCAACAAGAACAACAAGAACAACAACAACAAGAACGACAAGAACAACAACAACAAGAACAACAAAAACAACAACAACATGAACAACAAGATCAACAAGAACAACAAGAACAACAAGAACAACAAGAACAACAAGAACATCAAGAACAACAAGAACAACAAGAACAACAAGAACAACAAGAACAACAAGAACAACAAGAACAACAAGAACAACAAGAACAACAAGAACAACAAGAACAACAAGAACAACAAGAACAACAAGAACAACAAGAACAACAAGAACAACAAGAA
>NW_027476089.1:1832500-1835000 GCF_051020955.1 Megalopta genalis | reverse complement strand
CAAGAACAACAAGAACAACAAGAACAACAAGAACAACAAGAACAACAAGAACAACAAGAACAACAAGAACAACAAGAACAACAAGAACAACAAGAACAACAAGATCAACAAGAACAACAAGAACAAGAACGACAAGAACAACAACAACAAGAACAACAAAAACAACAACAACATGAACAACAAGATCAACAAGAACAACAAGAACAACAAGAACAACAAGAACAACAAGAACAACAAGAACAACAAGAACAACAAGAACAACAAGAACAACAAGAACATCAAGAACAACAAGAACAACAAGAACAACAAGAACAACAAGAACAACAAGAACAACAAGAACAACAAGAACAACAAGAACAACAAGAACAACAAGAACAACAAGAACAACAAGAACAACAAGAACAACAAGAACAACAAGAACAACAAGAACAACAAGAACAACAAGAACAACAAGAACAACAAGAACAACAAGAACAACAAGAACAACAAGGACAACAAGAACAACCGGAACAACAAGAACAACAAGAACAACAAGAACAACAAGAACAACAAGGTCAACAAGAACAACAAGAACAACAAGAACAACAAGAACAACAAGAACAACAAGAACAACAAGAACAACAAGAACAACAAGAACAACAAGAACAACAAGAGCAACAAGGACAACAAGAACAACAAGAACAACAAGAGCAACAAGAACAACAAGAGCAACAAGAACAACAAGAACGACAAGAACGACAAGAACGACAAGAACAACAAGAACAACAAGAACAACAAGAACTACAAGAACAACAAGAACAACAACAAGAACAACAAAAACAACAACAACATGAACAACAAGAACAACAAGAACAACAAGAACAACATGAACAACAAGAACAACAAGAACAACAAGAACAACAAGAACAACAAGAACAACAAGAACAACAAGAACAACAAGAACAACAAGAACAACAAGAACAACAAGAACAACAAGAACAACAACAAGAACAACAACAAGAACAACAACAAGAACAACAACAACAACAAGAACAACAAGAACAACAAGAACAACAAGAACAACAAGAACAACAAGAACAACAAGAACAACAACAACATCAACAACAACTACAACAACATCAACAACAACAACAACAACAAAAACAACAACAACATGAACAACAAGAACAACAAGAACAACAAGAACAACAAGAACAACAAGAACAACAAGAACAACAAGAACAACAAGAACAACAAGAACAACAAGAACAACAAGAACAACAAGAACAACAAGAACAACAAGAGCAACAAGAACAACAAGAGCAACAAGAACAACAAGAACAACAAGAACAACAAGAACAACAAGAACAACAAGAACAACAAGAACAACATGAACAACAAGAACAACAAGAACAACAAGAACAACAAGAACAACAAGAACAACAAGAACAACAACAAGAACAACAACAAGAACAAGAACAACAACAAGAACAACAAGAACAACAAGAACAACAAGAACAACAAGAACAACAAGAACAACAAGAACAACAAGAACAACAAGAACAACAAGAACAACAAGAACAACAAGAACAACAAGAACAACAAGAGCAACAAGAACAACAAGAACAACAAGAACAACAAGAACAACAAGAACAACAAGAACAACAAGAGCAACAAGAACAACAAGAACAACAAGAACAACAAGAACAACAAGAACAACAAGAAGAACAAGAACAACAAGAACAACAAGAACAACAAGAACAACAAGAACAACAAGAACAACAAGAACAGCAAGAACAACAAGTACAACAAGAACAACAAGAACAACAAGAACAACATCAAGAACAAGAACAACAACAAGAACAAGAACAACAAGAACAACAAGAAAAACAAGAACAACAAGAACAACAAGAACAACGACAACAACAACAACAACAACAACAACAAAAACAACAACAACATGAACAACAAGAACAACAAGAACAACAAGAACAACAAGAACAACAAGAACAACAAGAACAACAAGAACAACAAGAACAACAAGAACAACAAGAACAACAAGAACAACAAGAACAACAAGAACAACAAGAACAACAAGAACAACAAGAACAGCAAGAACAACAAGTACAACAAGAACAACAAGAACAACAACAACAACAACGACAAGAACAAAAACAACAAGAACGACAAGAACAACAAGAACAACAAGAACAACAAGAACAACAAGAACTACAAGAACAACAAGAACAACAACAAGAACAACAAAAACAACAACAACATGAACAACAAGAACAACAAGAACAACAAGAACAACAAGAAAAACAAGAACAACAAGAACAACAAGAACAACAAGAACAACAAGAACAACAAGAACAACAAGAACAACAACAACAACATGAACAACAAGAACAACAAGAACAACAAGAACAACAAGAACAACAAGAACAACAAGAACAACAAGAACAACAAGAACAACAAGAACAACAAGAACAACAAGAACAACAAGAACAACAAGAACAGC
>NW_027476089.1:1790000-1807500 GCF_051020955.1 Megalopta genalis | reverse complement strand
GAACCACTAGAACAAGAACAACAAGAACAACAAGAACAACAAGAAAAACAAGAAAAACAAGAACAACAAGAACAACAAGAACAACAAGAACAACAAGAACAACAAGAACAACAAGAATAACAAGAACAACAAGAACAACAAGAACAACAATTACAGCAAGAACAACCAGAACAGCAAGAACAACAAGAACAAGAACAGCAAGAACAACAAGAACAACAAGAACGACAAGAACAACAACAACAAGAACAACAAGAACAACAAGAACAACAAGAACAACAAGAACAACAAGAACAACAAGAACAACAAGATCAACAAGAACAACAAGAACAACAACAACAAGAACGACAAGAACAACAACAACAAGAACAACAAAAACAACAACAACATGAACAACAAGATCAACAAGAACAACAAGAACAACAAGAACAACAAGAACAACAAGAACAACAAGAACAACAAGAACAACAAGAACAACAAGAACAACAAGAACAACAAGAACAACAAGAACAACAAGAACAACAAGAACAACAAGAACAACAAGAACAACAAGGACAACAAGAACAACCGGAACAACAAGAACAACAAGAACAACAAGAACAACAAGAACAACAAGAACAACAAGAACAACAAGGTCAACAAGAACAACAAGAACAACAAGAACAACAAGAACAACAAGAACAACAAGAACAACAAGAACAACAAGAACAACAAGAACAACAAGAACAACAAGAACAACAAGAACAACAAGAACAACAAGAACAACAACAACAACAAGAACGACAAGAACAAGAACAATAAAAACAACAACAACAAGAACAACAAGAACAACCAAAACAACAAGAACAACAAGAACAACAAGAACAACAAGAACAACAAGGTCAACAAGAACAACAAGAACAACAAGGTCAACAAGAACAACAAGAACAACAAGAACAACAAGAACAACAAGAACAACAAGAACAACAAGAACAACAAGAACAACAAGAACAACAAGAACAACAAGAACAACAAGAACAACAAGAACAACAAGAACAACAAGAACAACAAGAACAACAAGAACAACAAGAACAACAAGAACAACAAGAACAACAAGAACAACAACAACAACAAGAACGACAAGAACAAGAACAATAAAAACAACAACAACAAGAACAACAAGAACAACCAAAACAACAAGAACAACAAGAACAACAAGAACAACAACAACAACTACTACAACAACATCAACAGGAACAACAAGAACAACAACAACAAGAACTACATGAACAACAACAACAAGAACAACAACAGCAACAAAAACAGGACCAACATGAACAACAACAACAAGAACAACAAGAACAACAACAAGAACAACAAGAATAACAAAAACAACAACAACATGAACAACAAGAACAACAAGAACAACAAGAACAACAAGAACAACAAGAACAACAAGAACAACAAGAACAACAAGAACAACAAGAACAACAAGAACAACAAGAACAACAAGAACAACAAGAACAACAAGAACAACAAGAACAACAAGAACAACAAGAACAACAAGAACAACAAGAACAACAAGAACAACAACGACAAGAACAAAAACAACAAGAACAACAAGAACAACAAGAACAACAGGAACAACAAAAACAACAACAACATGAACAACAAGAACAACAAGAACAACAAGAACAGCAAGAACAACAAGAACAACAAGAACAACAAGAACAACAAGAACAACAAGAACAACGAGAACAACAAGAACAACAAGAACATCCAGAACAACAGGAACAACAACAACAACAAGAACGACAAGAACAACAAAAACAGGACCAACATGAACAACAACAACAAGAACAACAAGAACAACTACTACAACAACAACAACAGGAACAACAAGAACAACAAGAACATGAACAGCAAGAACAACAACAACAAGAACTACATAAACAACAACAACAAGAACAACAACAACAACAACAAAAACAGGACCAACATGAACAACAACAACAAAAACAACAACAACATGAACAACAAGAACAACAAGAACAACAAGAACAACAAGAACAACAAGAACAACAAGAACAACAAGAACAACAAGAACAACAAGAACAACAAGAACAACAAGAACAACAAGAACAACAAGATCAACAAGAACAACAAGAACATCAACAAGAACAACAAAAACAACAACAACATGAACAACAAGAACAACAAGAACAACAAGAACAACAAGGACAACAAGGACAACAAGAACAACAAGAACAACAAGAACAACAAGAACAACAAGAACAACATCAAGAACAAGAACAACAACAAGAACAAGAACAAGAAGAACAACAAGAAAAACAAGAACAACAAGAACAACAAGAACAACAACAACAACAACAACAACAACAACAACAAAAACAACAACAACATGAACAACAAGAACAACAAGAACAACAAGAACAACAAGAACAACAAGAACAACAAGAACAACAAGAACAACAAGAGCAACAAGAACAACAAGAGCAACAAGAACAACAAGAGCAACAAGAACAACAAGAACAACAAGAACAACAAGAACAACAAGAACAACAAGAACAACAAGAACAACAAGAACAACAAGAACAACAAGAACAACAGGAACAACAAGAACAACAAGAACAACAAGAAAAACAAGAACAACAAGAACAACAAGAACAACAAGAACAACAAGAACAACAAGAACAACAAGAACAACAAGAACAAGAACAACAAGAACAACAAGAACAACAAGAACAACAAGAACAACAAGAACAACAAGAACAACGAGAACAACAAGAACAACAAGAACAACAAGAACAACAAGAACAACAACAACAACAAGAACAACAACAACAACAACGACAAGAACAAAAACAACAAGAACGACAAGAACAACAACAACAAGAACAACAAAAACAACAACAACATGATCAACAAGAACAACAAGAACGACAAGAACAACAAGAACAACAGGAACAACGAGAACAACAAGAGCAACAAGAATAACAAGAACAACAAGAACAACAAGAACAACAAGAACAACAAGAACAACAAGAGCAACAAGAACAACAATAACAACAAGAACAACAAGAACAACAAGAGCAACAAGAACAACAAGAGCAACAAGAACAACAAGAACGACAAGAACAACAAGAACAACAAGAACAACAAGAACAACAAGAACAACAAGAACAACAAGAACAACAAGAACAACAAGTACAACAAGAACAACAAGAACAACAACAACAACAACGACAAGAACAAAAACAACAAGAACGACAAGAACAACAACAACAAGAACAACAAAAACAACAACAACATGATCAACAAGAACAACAAGAACAACAAGAACAACAACAAGAACAACAACAAGAACAAGAACAACAACAAGAACAACAACAACAACAAGAGCAACAAGAACAACAAGAACAACAAGAACAACAAGAACAACAAGAACAACAAGAACAACAAGAACAACAAGAACAACAAGAACAACAAGAACAACAAGAACAACAAGAACAACAAGAACAACAAGAACAACAAGAACAACAAGAACAACAAGAACAACAAGAACAACAAGAACAACAAGAACAACAAGAACAACAAGAACAACAAGAACAACAAGAACAACAAGAACAACAAGAACAACAAGAACAACAAGAACAACAAGAACAACGACAAGAACAAGAACAACAAGAACAACAAGAACAACAAGGACAACAAGAACAACAAGAACAACAAGAGCAACTAGAACAACAAGAACAACAAGAACAACAAGAACAACAAGAACAACAAGAACAACAAGAACAACAAGAACAACAAGAACAACAAGAACAACAAGAACAACAAGAACAACAAGAACAACAAGAACAACAAGAACAACAAGAACAACAAGAACAACAAGAACAACAAGAACAACAAGAACAACAAGAACAACAAGAACAACAAGAACAACAAGAACAACAAGAACAACAAGAACAACAAGTACAACAAGAACAACAAGAACGAAAAGAATAACAACAACAAGAACAACAAAAACAACAACAACATGAACAACAAGAACAACAGGAACGACAAGAACAAGAACAACAAGAACAACAAGAACAACAAGAACAACAAGAACAACAAGAACAACAAGAACAACAAGAACAACAAGAACAACAAGAACAACAAGAACAACAAGAACAACAAGAACAACAAGAACAACAAGAACAACAAGAACAACAAGAACAACAAGAACAACAAGAACAACAAGAACAACAAGAACAACAAGAACAACAAGAACAACAAGAACAACAAGAACAACAAGAACAACAAGAACAACAAGAACAACAAGAACAACAAGAACAACAAGAACAACAAGAACAACGACAAGAACAAGAACAACAAGAACAACAAGAACAACAACAAGAACAAGAACAACAAGAACAAGAACAACAAGAACAACAAGAACAACAAGAACAACAAGAACAACAAGAACAACAAGAACAACAAGAACAACAAGTACAACAAGAACAACAAGAACAACAACAAGAACGAAAAGAATAACAGCAACAAGAACAACAAAAACAACAACAACATGAACAACAAGAACAACAAGAACGACAAGAACAGCAACAACAAGAACAACAAGAACAACAAGAATAACAAGAACAAGAAGAACAACAAGAACAACAAGAACAACGAGAACAACAAGAACATCAACAACAAGAGCAACAAGAACAACAAGAACAACAAGAACAACAAGAACAACAAGAACAACAAGAACAACAAGAACAACATGAACAACAAGAACAACAAGAACAACAAGAACAACAAGTACAACAAGTACAACAAGAACAACAAGAACAACAAGTACAACAAGAACAACAAGAACGAAAAGAATAACAACAACAAGAACAACAAAACCAACAACAACATGAACAACAAGAACAACAGGAACGACAAGAACAAGAACAACAAGAACAACAAGAACAACAAGAACAACAAGAACAACAAGAACAACAAGAACAACAAGAACAACAAGAACAACAAGAACAACAAGAACAACAAGAACAACAAGAACAACAAGAACAACAAGAACAACAAGATCAACAAGAACAACAAGAACAACAAGAACAACAAGAACAACAAGAGCAACAAGAACAAGAACAACAAGAACAAGAACAACAAGAACAAGAACAACAAGAACAACAAGAACAACAAGAACAACAAGAACAACAAGAACAACAAGAACAACAAGAACAACAAGAACAACAAGAACAACAAGTACAACAAGAACAACAAGAACAGCAAGAACAACAACAACAACAAGAACAACAAGAACAAGGACAGCAAGGACAACAACAACAAGAACTACATGAACAACAACAACAAGAACAAGAACAACAACAAAAACAGGACCAACATGAACAACAACAACAAGAACAACAAGAACAACAACATCAAGAACCACTAGAACAAGAACAACAAGAACAACAAGAACAACCAAAACAACAAGAACAATAACAACAACAAGATCAACAACAACAACAACAAGAACAACAACAACAACAACAACAACAAGAACAACAACAACATGAACAACAAGAACATCAAAAACCAGAGCAACAAGAACAATTAGAACAACAAGAACAACAAGAACATCAACAACCAGAACAACAAGAACAACAAGACCAACAAGAACAACAAGAACAACAAGAACAACAAGAACAACGAGAACAACAAGAACAACAAGAACAACAAGAACAACAAGAACAACAAGAACAACAAGAACAACAAGAACAACAAGAACAACAAGAACAACAAGAACAACAAGAACAACAAGAACAACAAGAACAACAAGTACAACAAGAACAACAAGAACAACAAGAACAACAAGAACAACAAGAACAACAACATCAAGAACGACAAGAACAACAACATCAAGAACGACAAGAACAACAACATCAAGAACGACAAGAACAACAACAACAAGAATAACAAAAACAACAACATGAACAACAAGAACAATAAGAACAACAACAACAAGAACCACTAGAACAACAACAACAAGAACAACAAGAGCAACAAGAACAACAACAACAACAACAACAACAACAACATCAACAAGAACAACAAGAACAACAAGAACAACAAGAACAACATGAACATCAAGAACAACAAGAACATCAAGAACAACAAGAACAACAAGAACAACAAGAGCAACAAGAACAACAAGAGCAACAAGAACAACAAGAACAACAAGAACGACAAGAACAAGAACAATAAAAACAACAACAACAAGAACAACAAGAACAACCAAAACAACAAGAACAACAAGAACAACAAGAACAACAAGAACAACAAGGTCAACAAGAACAACAAGAACAACAAGGTCAACAAGAACAACAAGAACAACAAGAACAACAAGAACAACAAGAACAACAAGAACAACAAGAACAACAAGAACAACGAGAACAACAAGAACAACAAGAACAACAAGAACAACAAGAACAACAAGAACAACAAGAACAACAAGAACAACAAGAACAACAAGAACAACAACAACAACAAGAACGACAAGAACAAGAACAATAAAAACAACAACAACAAGAACAACAAGAACAACCAAAACAACAAGAACAACAAGAACAACAAGAACAACAACAACAACTACTACAACAACATCAACAGGAACAACAAGAACAACAACAACAAGAACTACATGAACAACAACAACAAGAACAACAACAGCAACAAAAACAGGACCAACATGAACAACAACAACAAGAACAACAAGAACAACAACAAGAACAACAAGAATAACAAAAACAACAACAACATGAACAACAAGAACAACAAGAACAACAAGAACAACAAGAACAACAAGAACAACAAGAACAACAAGAACAACAAGAACAACAAGAACAACAAGAACAACAAGAACAACAAGAACAACAAGAACAACAAGAACAACAAGAACAACAAGAACAACAAGAACAACAACGACAAGAACAAAAACAACAAGAACAACAAGAACAACAAGAACAACAGGAACAACAAAAACAACAACAACATGAACAACAAGAACAACAAGAACAACAAGAACAGCAAGAACAACAAGAACAACAAGAACAACAAGAACAACAAGAACAACAAGAACAACGAGAACAACAAGAACAACAAGAACATCCAGAACAACAGGAACAACAACAACAACAAGAACGACAAGAACAACAAAAACAGGACCAACATGAACAACAACAACAAGAACAACAAGAACAACAAGAACAACTACTACAACAACAACAACAGGAACAACAAGAACAACAAGAACATGAACAGCAAGAACAACAACAACAAGAACTACATAAACAACAACAACAAGAACAACAACAACAACAACAAAAACAGGACCAACATGAACAACAACAACAAAAACAACAACAACATGAACAACAAGAACAACAAGAACAACAAGAACAACAAGAACAACAAGAACAACAAGAACAACAAGAACAACAAGAACAACAAGAACAACAAGAACAACAAGAACAACAAGAACAACAAGATCAACAAGAACAACAAGAACATCAACAAGAACAACAAAAACAACAACAACATGAACAACAAGAACAACAAGAACAACAAGAACAACAAGGACAACAAGGACAACAAGAACAACAAGAACAACAAGAACAACAAGAACAACAAGAACAACATCAAGAACAAGAACAACAACAAGAACAAGAACAAGAAGAACAACAAGAAAAACAAGAACAACAAGAACAACAAGAACAACAAGAACAACAACAACAACAACAAAAACAACAACAACATGAACAACAAGAACAACAAGAACAACAAGAACAACAAGAACAACAAGAACAACAAGAACAACAAGAACAACAAGAGCAACAAGAACAACAAGAGCAACAAGAACAACAAGAGCAACAAGAACAACAAGAACAACAAGAACAACAAGAACAACAAGAACAACAAGAACAACAAGAACAACAAGAACAACAAGAACAACAGGAACAACAAGAACAACAAGAACAACAAGAAAAACAAGAACAACAAGAACAACAAGAACAACAAGAACAACAAGAACAACAAGAACAACAAGAACAACAAGAACAAGAACAACAAGAACAACAAGAACAACAAGAACAACAAGAACAACAAGAACAACAAGAACAACGAGAACAACAAGAACAACAAGAACAACAAGAACAACAAGAACAACAACAACAACAAGAACAACAACAACAACAACGACAAGAACAAAAACAACAAGAACGACAAGAACAACAACAACAAGAACAACAAAAACAACAACAACATGATCAACAAGAACAACAAGAACGACAAGAACAACAAGAACAACAGGAACAACGAGCACAACAAGAGCAACAAGAATAACAAGAACAACAAGAACAACAAGAACAACAAGAACAACAAGAACAACAAGAGCAACAAGAACAACAATAACAACAAGAACAACAAGAACAACAAGAGCAACAAGAACAACAAGAGCAACAAGAACAACAAGAACGACAAGAACAACAAGAACAACAAGAACAACAAGAACAACAAGAACAACAAGAACAACAAGAACAACAAGAACAACAAGTACAACAAGAACAACAAGAACAACAACAACAACAACGACAAGAACAAAAACAACAAGAACGACAAGAACAACAACAACAAGAACAACAAAAACAACAACAACATGATCAACAAGAACAACAAGAACAACAAGAACAACAACAAGAACAACAACAAGAACAAGAACAACAACAAGAACAACAACAACAACAAGAGCAACAAGAACAACAAGAACAACAAGAACAACAAGAACAACAAGAACAACAAGAACAACAAGAACAACAAGAACAACAAGAACAACAAGAACAACAAGAACAACAAGAACAACAAGAACAACAAGAACAACAAGAACAACAAGAACAACAAGAACAACAAGAACAACAAGAACAACAAGAACAACAAGAACAACAAGAACAACAAGAACAACAAGAACAACAAGAACAACAAGAACAACAAGAACAACAAGAACAACAAGAACAACAAGAACAACGACAAGAACAAGAACAACAAGAACAACAAGAACAACAAGGACAACAAGAACAACAAGAACAACAAGAGCAACTAGAACAACAAGAACAACAAGAACAACAAGAACAACAAGAACAACAAGAACAACAAGAACAACAAGAACAACAAGAACAACAAGAACAACAAGAACAACAAGAACAACAAGAACAACAAGAACAACAAGAACAACAAGAACAACAAGAACAACAAGAACAACAAGAACAACAAGAACAACAAGAACAACAAGAACAACAAGAACAACAAGAACAACAAGAACAACAAGAACAACAAGAACAACAAGTACAACAAGAACAACAAGAACGAAAAGAATAACAACAACAAGAACAACAAAAACAACAACAACATGAACAACAAGAACAACAGGAACGACAAGAACAAGAACAACAAGAACAACAAGAACAACAAGAACAACAAGAACAACAAGAACAACAAGAACAACAAGAACAACAAGAACAACAAGAACAACAAGAACAACAAGAACAACAAGAACAACAAGAACAACAAGAACAACAAGAACAACAAGAACAACAAGAACAACAAGAACAACAAGAACAACAAGAACAACAAGAACAACAAGAACAACAAGAACAACAAGAACAACAAGAACAACAAGAACAACAAGAACAACAAGAACAACAAGAACAACAAGAACAACAAGAACAACAAGAACAACGACAAGAACAAGAACAACAAGAACAACAAGAACAACAACAAGAACAAGAACAACAAGAACAAGAACAACAAGAACAACAAGAACAACAAGAACAACAAGAACAACAAGAACAACAAGAACAACAAGAACAACAAGTACAACAAGAACAACAAGAACAACAACAAGAACGAAAAGAATAACAGCAACAAGAACAACAAGTACAACAAGTACAACAAGAACAACAAGAACAACAAGTACAACAAGAACAACAAGAACGAAAAGAATAACAACAACAAGAACAACAAAACCAACAACAACATGAACAACAAGAACAACAGGAACGACAAGAACAAGAACAACAAGAACAACAAGAACAACAAGAACAACAAGAACAACAAGAACAACAAGAACAACAAGAACAACAAGAACAACAAGAACAACAAGAACAACAAGAACAACAAGAACAACAAGAACAACAAGAACAACAAGATCAACAAGAACAACAAGAACAACAAGAACAACAAGAACAACAAGAGCAACAAGAACAAGAACAACAAGAACAAGAACAACAAGAACAAGAACAACAAGAACAACAAGAACAACAAGAACAACAAGAACAACAAGAACAACAAGAACAACAAGAACAACAAGAACAACAAGTACAACAAGAACAACAAGAACAGCAAGAACAACAACAACAACAAGAACAACAAGAACAAGGACAGCAAGGACAACAACAACAAGAACTACATGAACAACAACAACAAGAACAAGAACAACAAGAAAAACAGGACCAACATGAACAACAACAACAAGAACAACAAGAACAACAACATCAAGAACCACTAGAACAAGAACAACAAGAACAACAAGAACAACCAAAACAACAAGAACAATAACAACAACAAGATCAACAACAACAACAACAAGAACAACAACAACAACAACAACAACAAGAACAACAACAACATGAACAACAAGAACATCAAAAACCAGAGCAACAAGAACAATTAGAACAACAAGAACAACAAGAACATCAACAACCAGAACAACAAGAACAACAAGACCAACAAGAACAACAAGAACAACAAGAACAACAAGAACAACAAGAACAACGAGAACAACAAGAACAACAAGAACAACAAGAACAACAAGAACAACAAGAACAACAAGAACAACAAGAACAACAAGAACAACAAGAACAACAAGAACAACAAGAACAACAAGAACAACAAGAACAACAAGTACAACAAGAACAACAAGAACAACAAGAACAACAAGAACAACAAGAACAACAACATCAAGAACGACAAGAACAACAACATCAAGAACGACAAGAACAACAACATCAAGAACGACAAGAACAACAACAACAAGAATAACAAAAACAACAACATGAACAACAAGAACAATAAGAACAACAACAACAAGAACCACTAGAACAACAACAACAAGAACAACAAGAGCAACAAGAACAACAACAACAACAACAACAACAACAACATCAACAAGAACAACAAGAACAACAAGAACAACAAGAACAACATGAACATCAAGAACAACAAGAACATCAAGAACAACAAGAACAACAAGAACAACAAGAGCAACAAGAACAACAAGAGCAACAAGAACAACAAGAACAACAAGAACGACAAGAACAAGAACAATAAAAACAACAACAACAAGAACAACAAGAACAACCAAAACAACAAGAACAACAAGAACAACAAGAACAACAAGAACAACAAGGTCAACAAGAACAACAAGAACAACAAGGTCAACAAGAACAACAAGAACAACAAGAACAACAAGAACAACAAGAACAACAAGAACAACAAGAACAACAAGAACAACAAGAACAACAAGAACAACAAGAACAACAAGAACAACAAGAACAACAAGAACAACAAGAACAACAAGAACAACAAGAACAACAAGAACAACAAGAACAACAACAACAACAAGAACGACAAGAACAAGAACAATAAAAACAACAACAACAAGAACAACAAGAACAACCAAAACAACAAGAACAACAAGAACAACAAGAACAACAACAACAACTACTACAACAACATCAACAGGAACAACAAGAACAACAACAACAAGAACTACATGAACAACAACAACAAGAACAACAACAGCAACAAAAACAGGACCAACATGAACAACAACAACAAGAACAACAAGAACAACAACAAGAACAACAAGAATAACAAAAACAACAACAACATGAACAACAAGAACAACAAGAACAACAAGAACAACAAGAACAACAAGAACAACAAGAACAACAAGAACAACAAGAACAACAAGAACAACAAGAACAACAAGAACAACAAGAACAACAAGAACAACAAGAACAACAAGAACAACAAGAACAACAAGAACAACAAGAACAACAAGAACAACAAGAACAACAAGAACAACAACGACAAGAACAAAAACAACAAGAACAACAAGAACAACAAGAACAACAGGAACAACAAAAACAACAACAACATGAACAACAAGAACAACAAGAACAACAAGAACAGCAAGAACAACAAGAACAACAAGAACAACAAGAACAACAAGAACAACAAGAACAACGAGAACAACAAGAACAACAAGAACATCCAGAACAACAGGAACAACAACAACAACAAGAACGACAAGAACAACAAAAACAGGACCAACATGAACAACAACAACAAGAACAACAAGAACAACTACTACAACAACAACAACAGGAACAACAAGAACAACAAGAACATGAACAGCAAGAACAACAACAACAAGAACTACATAAACAACAACAACAAGAACAACAACAACAACAACAAAAACAGGACCAACATGAACAACAACAACAAAAACAACAACAACATGAACAACAAGAACAACAAGAACAACAAGAACAACAAGAACAACAAGAACAACAAGAACAACAAGAACAACAAGAACAACAAGAACAACAAGAACAACAAGAACAACAAGAACAACAAGATCAACAAGAACAACAAGAACATCAACAAGAACAACAAAAACAACAACAACATGAACAACAAGAACAACAAGAACAACAAGAACAACAAGGACAACAAGGACAACAAGAACAACAAGAACAACAAGAACAACAAGAACAACAAGAACAACATCAAGAACAAGAACAACAACAAGAACAAGAACAAGAAGAACAACAAGAAAAACAAGAACAACAAGAACAACAAGAACAACAACAACAACAACAACAACAACAAAAACAACAACAACATGAACAACAAGAACAACAAGAACAACAAGAACAACAAGAACAACAAGAACAACAAGAACAACAAGAACAACAAGAGCAACAAGAACAACAAGAGCAACAAGAACAACAAGAGCAACAAGAACAACAAGAACAACAAGAACAACAAGAACAACAAGAACAACAAGAACAACAAGAACAACAAGAACAACAAGAACAACAAGAACAACAGGAACAACAAGAACAACAAGAACAACAAGAAAAACAAGAACAACAAGAACAACAAGAACAACAAGAACAACAAGAACAACAAGAACAACAAGAACAACAAGAACAAGAACAACAAGAACAACAAGAACAACAAGAACAACAAGAACAACAAGAACAACAAGAACAACGAGAACAACAAGAACAACAAGAACAACAAGAACAACAAGAACAACAACAACAACAAGAACAACAACAACAACAACGACAAGAACAAAAACAACAAGAACGACAAGAACAACAACAACAAGAACAACAAAAACAACAACAACATGATCAACAAGAACAACAAGAACGACAAGAACAACAAGAACAACAGGAACAACGAGCACAACAAGAGCAACAAGAATAACAAGAACAACAAGAACAACAAGAACAACAAGAACAACAAGAACAACAAGAGCAACAAGAACAACAATAACAACAAGAACAACAAGAACAACAAGAGCAACAAGAACAACAAGAGCAACAAGAACAACAAGAACGACAAGAACAACAAGAACAACAAGAACAACAAGAACAACAAGAACAACAAGAACAACAAGAACAACAAGAACAACAAGTACAACAAGAACAACAAGAACAACAACAACAACAACGACAAGAACAAAAACAACAAGAACGACAAGAACAACAACAACAAGAACAACAAAAACAACAACAACATGATCAACAAGAACAACAAGAACAACAAGAACAACAACAAGAACAACAACAAGAACAAGAACAACAACAAGAACAACAACAACAACAAGAGCAACAAGAACAACAAGAACAACAAGAACAACAAGAACAACAAGAACAACAAGAACAACAAGAACAACAAGAACAACAAGAACAACAAGAACAACAAGAACAACAAGAACAACAAGAACAACAAGAACAACAAGAACAACAAGAACAACAAGAACAACAAGAACAACAAGAACAACAAGAACAACAAGAACAACAAGAACAACAAGAACAACAAGAACAACAAGAACAACAAGAACAACAAGAACAACAAGAACAACAAGAACAACAAGAACAACGACAAGAACAAGAACAACAAGAACAACAAGAACAACAAGGACAACAAGAACAACAAGAACAACAAGAGCAACTAGAACAACAAGAACAACAAGAACAACAAGAACAACAAGAACAACAAGAACAACAAGAACAACAAGAACAACAAGAACAACAAGAACAACAAGAACAACAAGAACAACAAGAACAACAAGAACAACAAGAACAACAAGAACAACAAGAACAACAAGAACAACAAGAACAACAAGAACAACAAGAACAACAAGAACAACAAGAACAACAAGAACAACAAGAACAACAAGAACAACAAGAACAACAAGTACAACAAGAACAACAAGAACGAAAAGAATAACAACAACAAGAACAACAAAAACAACAACAACATGAACAACAAGAACAACAGGAACGACAAGAACAAGAACAACAAGAACAACAAGAACAACAAGAACAACAAGAACAACAAGAACAACAAGAACAACAAGAACAACAAGAACAACAAGAACAACAAGAACAACAAGAACAACAAGAACAACAAGAACAACAAGAACAACAAGAACAACAAGAACAACAAGAACAACAAGAACAACAAGAACAACAAGAACAACAAGAACAACAAGAACAACAAGAACAACAAGAACAACAAGAACAACAAGAACAACAAGAACAACAAGAACAACAAGAACAACAAGAACAACAAGAACAACAAGAACAACGACAAGAACAAGAACAACAAGAACAACAAGAACAACAACAAGAACAAGAACAACAAGAACAAGAACAACAAGAACAACAAGAACAACAAGAACAACAAGAACAACAAGAACAACAAGAACAACAAGAACAACAAGTACAACAAGAACAACAAGAACAACAACAAGAACGAAAAGAATAACAGCAACAAGAACAACAAGTACAACAAGTACAACAAGAACAACAAGAACAACAAGTACAACAAGAACAACAAGAACGAAAAGAATAACAACAACAAGAACAACAAAACCAACAACAACATGAACAACAAGAACAACAGGAACGACAAGAACAAGAACAACAAGAACAACAAGAACAACAAGAACAACAAGAACAACAAGAACAACAAGAACAACAAGAACAACAAGAACAACAAGAACAACAAGAACAACAAGAACAACAAGAACAACAAGAACAACAAGAACAACAAGATCAACAAGAACAACAAGAACAACAAGAACAACAAGAACAACAAGAGCAACAAGAACAAGAACAACAAGAACAAGAACAACAAGAACAAGAACAACAAGAACAACAAGAACAACAAGAACAACAAGAACAACAAGAACAACAAGAACAACAAGAACAACAAGAACAACAAGTACAACAAGAACAACAAGAACAGCAAGAACAACAACAACAACAAGAACAACAAGAACAAGGACAGCAAGGACAACAACAACAAGAACTACATGAACAACAACAACAAGAACAAGAACAACAACAAAAACAGGACCAACATGAACAACAACAACAAGAACAACAAGAACAACAACATCAAGAACCACTAGAACAAGAACAACAAGAACAACAAGAACAACCAAAACAACAAGAACAATAACAACAACAAGATCAACAACAACAACAACAAGAACAACAACAACAACAACAACAACAAGAACAACAACAACATGAACAACAAGAACATCAAAAACCAGAGCAACAAGAACAATTAGAACAACAAGAACAACAAGAACATCAACAACCAGAACAACAAGAACAACAAGACCAACAAGAACAACAAGAACAACAAGAACAACAAGAACAACAAGAACAACGAGAACAACAAGAACAACAAGAACAACAAGAACAACAAGAACAACAAGAACAACAAGAACAACAAGAACAACAAGAACAACAAGAACAACAAGAACAACAAGAACAACAAGAACAACAAGTACAACAAGAACAACAAGAACAACAAGAACAACAAGAACAACAAGAACAACAACATCAAGAACGACAAGAACAACAACATCAAGAACGACAAGAACAACAACATCAAGAACGACAAGAACAACAACAACAAGAATAACAAAAACAACAACATGAACAACAAGAACAATAAGAACAACAACAACAAGAACCACTAGAACAACAACAACAAGAACAACAAGAGCAACAAGAACAACAACAACAACAACAACAACAACATCAACAAGAACAACAAGAACAACAAGAACAACAAGAACAACATGAACATCAAGAACAACAAGAACATCAAGAACAACAAGAACAACAAGAACAACAAGAGCAACAAGAACAACAAGAGCAACAAGAACAACAAGAACAACAAGAACAACAAGAACAACAAGAACAACAAGAACAACAAGAACAACAAGAACAACAAGAACAACAAGAACAACAAGAACAACAAGAACAACAAGAACAACAAGAGCAACAAGAACAACAAGAACAACAAGAACAACAAGAACAACAAGAACAACAAGAACAACAAGAACAACAAGAACAACAAAAACAACAACAACAACAAGAACAACAAGAACAACAAGAACAACAAGAACAACAAGAACAACAAGAACAACAAGAACAACAAGAACAACAAGAACAACAAGAACCACAAGAACAACAAGAACAACAAGAACAACAAGAACAACAAGAACAACAAGAACAACAAGAACAAGAAGAACAACAAGAACAACAAGAACAACAAGAACAACAAGAACAACAAGAACAACAAGAACAACAAGAACAACAAGAACAACAAGAACAACAAGAACAACAAGAACAACATGAACAACAAGAACAACAAGAACAACAACAAGAACAACACAAACAACAACAACATGAACAACAAGAACAACAAGAACAACAAGAACAACAAGAGCAACAACAAGAACAAAACAACAAGAACAAGAACAACAAGAACAACAAGAACAACAGGAACAACAAAAACAACAACAACATGAACAACAAGAACAACAAGAACAACAAGAACAGCAAGAACAACAAGAACAACAAGAACAACAAGAACAACAAGAACAACAAGAACATCCAGAACAACCAGAACAACAAGAACAACAAGAACAACAACAACAACAAGAACGACAAGAACAAGAGCAATAAAAACAACAACAACAAGAAGAACCACAAGAACAACAAGAACAACCAAAACAACAAGAACAACAAGAACAACAAGAACAACAAGAACAACAACT
>NW_027476089.1:1775000-1780000 GCF_051020955.1 Megalopta genalis | reverse complement strand
AACAAGAACAACAAGAACAACAAGAACAACAAGAACAACAAGAACAACAAGAACAACAAGAACAACAAGAACAACAAGAACAACAAGAACAACAAGAACAACAAGAACAACAACGACAAGAACAAAAACAACAAGAACAACAAGAACAACAAGAACAACAGGAACAACAAAAACAACAACAACATGAACAACAAGAACAACAAGAACAACAAGAACAGCAAGAACAACAAGAACAACAAGAACAACAAGAACAACAAGAACAACAAGAACAACGAGAACAACAAGAACAACAAGAACATCCAGAACAACCAGAACAACCAGAACAACAGGAACAACAACAACAACAAGAACGACAAGAACAACAAAAACAGGACCAACATGAACAACAACAACAAGAACAACAAGAACAACTACTACAACAACAACAACAGGAACAACAAGAACAACAAGAACATGAACAGCAAGAACAACAACAACAAGAACTACATAAACAACAACAACAAGAACAACAACAACAACAACAAAAACAGGACCAACATGAACAACAACAACAAAAACAACAACAACATGAACAACAAGAACAACAAGAACAACAAGAACAACAAGAACAACAAGAACAACAAGAACAACAAGAACAACAAGAACAACAAGAACAACAAGAACAACAAGAACAACAAGAACAACAAGAACAACAAGATCAACAAGAACAACAAGAACATCAACAAGAACAACAAGAACAACAAGAACAACAAGAACGACAAGAACAACAAGAACAACAAGATCAACAAGAACAACAAGAACATCAACAAGAACAACAAAAACAACAACAACAAGAACAACAAGAACAACATCAAGAACAAGAACAACAACAAGAACAAGAACAAGAAGAACAACAAGAAAAACAAGAACAACAAGAACAACAAAAACAACAACAACAACAACAACAACAACAAAAACAACAACAACATGAACAACAAGAACAACAAGAACAACAAGAACAACAAGAACAACAATAACAACAAGAACAACAAGAGCAACAAGAACAACAAGAGCAACAAGAACAACAAGAGCAACAAGAACAACAAGAACAACAAGAACAACAAGAACAACAAGAACAACAAGAACAACAAGAACAACAAGAACAACAAGAACAACAAGAACAACAGGAACAACAAGAACAACAAGAACAACAAGAACAACAAGAACAACAAGAACAACAAGAACAACAAGAACAACAAGAACAACAAGAACAACAAGAACAACAAGAACAACAAGAACAACAAGAACAAGAACAACAAGAACAACAAGAACAACAAGAACAACAAGAACAACAAGAACAACAAGAACAACGAGAACAACGAGAACAACAAGAACAACAAGAACAACAAGAACAACAAGAACAACAAGAACAACAAGAACAACAAGAACAACAAGAACAACAAGAACAACAAGAACAACAAGAACAACAAGAACAACAAGAACAACAAGAACAACAAGAACAACAAGAACAACAAGAACAACAAGAACAACAAGAACAACAAGAACAACAAGAACAACAAGAACAACAAGAACAACAAGAACAACAAGAACAACAAGAACAACAAGAACAACAAGAACAACAAGAACAACAAGTACAACAAGAACAACAAGAACAACAACAAGAACGAAAAGAATAACAGCAACAAGAACAACAAAAACAACAACAACATGAACAACAAGAACAACAAGAACGACAAGAACAGCAACAACAAGAACAACAAGAACAACAAGAACAACAAGAATAACAAGAACAAGAAGAACAACAAGAACAACAAGAACAACAAGAACAACAACAACAAGAACGAGAAGAACAACAACAACAACAACAACAAGAACAACAACAACATGAACAACAAGAACATCAAAAACCAGAGCAACAAGAACAATTAGAACAACAAGAACAACAAGAACATCAACAACCAGAACAACAAGAACAACAAGACCAACAAGAACAACAAGAACAACAAGAACAACAAGAACAACAAGAACAACGAGAACAACAAGAACAACAAGAACAACAAGAACAACAAGAACAACAAGAACAACAAGAACAACAAGAACAACAAGAACAACAAGAACAACAAGAACAACAAGAACAACAAGAACAACAAGAACAACAAGAACAACAAGAACAACAAGAACAACAAGAACAACAAGAACAACAACATCAAGAACGACAAGAACAACAACATCAAGAACGACAAGAACAACAACATCAAGAACGACAAGAATAACAACAACAAGAATAACAAAAACAACAACATGAACAACAAGAACAATAAGAACAACAACAACAAGAACCACTAGAACAACAACAACAAGAACAACAAGAGCAACAAGAACAACAACAACAACAACAACAACAACAACAACAACATCAACAAGAACAACAAGAACATCAAGAACAACAAGAACAACATGAACATCAAGAACAACAAGAACATCAAGAACAACAAGAACAACAAGAACAACAAGAGCAACAAGAACAACAAGAACAACAAGAACAACAAGAACAACAAGAACAACAAGAACAACAAGAACAACAAGAACAACAAGAACAACAAGAACAACAAGAGCAACAAGAACAACAAGAACAACAAGAACAACAAGAACAACAAGAACAACAAGAACAACAAGAACAACAAGAACAACAAAAACAACAACAACATGAACAACAAGAACAACAAGAACAACAAGAACAACAAGAACAACAAGAACAACAAGAACAACAAGAACAACAAGAACAACAAGAACAACAAGAACAACAAGAACAACAAGAACAACAAGAACAACAAGAACCACAAGAACAACAAGAACAACAAGAACAACAAGAACAACAAGAACAACAAGAACAACAAGAACAACAAGAACAACAAGAACAACAAGAACAAGAAGAACAACAAGAACAACAAGAACAACAAGAACAACAAGAACAACAAGAACAACAAGAACAACAAGAACAACAAGAACAACAAGAACAACAAGAACAACAAGAACAACAAGAACAACAAGAACAACATGAACAACAAGAACAACAAGAACAACAACAACATGAACAACAAGAACAACAAGAACAACAAGAACAGCAAGAACAACAAGAACAACAAGAACAACAAGAACAACAAGAACAACAAGAACAACAAGAACAACAAGAACAACAAGAACGACAAGAGCAAGAGCAATAAAAACAACAACAACAAGAAGAACCACAAGAACAACAAGAACAACCAAAACAACAAGAACAACAAGAACAACAAGAACAACAAGAACAACAACTGCAACTACTACAACAACAAGAACAGCAAGAACAACAAGAACAACAAGAACAGCAAGAACAACAACAACAAGAACTACATGAACAACAACAAGAAGAACAACAACAACAACAAAAACAGGACCAACATGAAGAACAACAACAAGAACAACAAGAACAAAACAACAAGAATCACTAGAACAAGAACAACAAGAACAACAACAACAAGAATAACAAAAACAACAACATGAACAACAAGAACAACAACAACAACAAGAACTACTAGAACAACAACAACAAGAACAACAAGAACAACAAAAACAACAAGAACAACAAGAACAACAAGAACAACAAGAACAACAAGAACAACAAGAACAACAAGAACAACAAGAACAACAAGAACAACAAGAACAACAAGAACAACAAGAGCAACAAGAACAACAAGAACAACAAGAACAACAAGAACAACAAGAGCAACAAGAACAACAAAAGCAACAAGAACAACAAGAACGACAAGAACAACAAGAACAACAAGAACAACAAGAACAACAAGAACAACAAGAACAACAAGAACAACAAGAACAACAAGTACAACAAGAACAACAAGAACAACAACAACAACAACGACAAGAACAAAAACAACAAGAACGACAAGAACAACAACAACAAGAACAACAAAAACAACAACAACATGATCAACAAGAACAACAAGAACAACAAGAACAACAACAAGAACAACAACAAGAACAAGAACAACAACAAGAACAACAAGAACAACAAGAGCAACAAGAACAACAAGAACAACAAGAACAACAAGAACAACAAGAACAACAAGAACAACAAGAACAACAAGAACAACAAGAACAACAAGAACAACAAGAACAACAAGAACAACAAGAACAACAAGAACAACAAGAACAACAAGAACAACAAGAACAACAAGAACAACAAGAACAACAAGAACAACAAGAACAACAAGAACAACAAGAACAACAAGAACAACAAGAACAACAAGAACAACAAGAACAACAAGAACAACAAGAACAACAAGAACAACAAGAACAACAAGAACAACGACAAGAACAAGAACAACAAGAACAACAAGAACAACAAGGACAACAAGAACAACAAGAACAACAAGAGCAACTAGAACAACAAGAACAACAAGAACAACAAGAACAACAAGAACAACAAGAACAACAAGAACAACAAGAACAACAAGAACAACAAGAACAACAAGAACAACAAGAACAACAAGAACAACAAGAACAACAAGAACAACAAGAACAACAAGAACAACAAGAACAACAAGAACAACAAGAACAACAAGAACAACAAGAACAACAAGAACAACAAGAACAACAAGTACAACAAGAACAACAAGAACAACAAGTACAACAAGAACAACAAGAACGAAAAGAATAACAACAACAAGAACAACAAAAACAACAACAACATGAACAACAAGAACAACAGGAACGACAAGAACAAGAACAACAAGAACAACAAGAACAACAAGAACAACAAGAACAACAAGAACAACAAGAACAACAAGAACAACAAGAACAACAAGAACAACAAGAACAACAAGAACAACAAGAACAACAAGAACAACAAGAACAACAAGAACAACAAGAACAACAAGAACAACAAGAACAACAAGAACAACAAGAACAACAAGAACAACAAGAACAACAAGAACAACAAG
>NW_027476089.1:1745000-1752500 GCF_051020955.1 Megalopta genalis | reverse complement strand
CAACAAGAACAACAAGAACAACAAGAACAACAAGAACAATAAGAACAGCAAGAACAACAAGAACAACAAGAACAACAAGAACAACAAGAACAATAAGAACAACAAGAACAACAAGAACAGCAACAACAAGAACGAGAAGAACAACATCAACAAGAACAACAAAAACAACAACAACATGAACAACAAGAACAACAAGAACAGCAAGAACAACAAGAACAACAAGAACAGCAAGAACAACAAGAACAAGGACAGCAAGGACAACAACAACAAGAACTACATGAACAACAACAACATGAACAACAACAACAACAAAAACAGGACCAACATGAACAACAACAGCAAGAACAACAAGAACAACAACAAGAACCACTAGAACAAGAACAACAAGAACAACAAGAACAACACAAAAAAACAAGAACAACAAGAACAACAAGAACAACAAGAACAACAAGAACAACAAGAACAACAAGAATAACAAGAACAACAAGAACAACAAGAACAACAAGAACAGCAAGAACAACCAGAACAGCAAGAACAACAAGAACAAGAACAGCAAGAACAACAAGAACAACAAGAACGACAAGAACAACAACAACAAGAACAACAAGAACAACAAGAACAACAAGAACAACAAGAACAACAAGAACAACAAGAACAACAAGAACAACAAGATCAACAAGAACAACAAGAACAACAACAACAAGAACGACAAGAACAACAAAAACAACAAGAACATGAACAACAAGAACAACAAGAACAACAAGAACAACAAGAACATCAAGAACAACAAGAACAACAAGAACAACAAGAACAACAAGAACAACAAGAACAACAAGAACAACAAGAACAACAAGAACAACAAGAACAACAAGAACAACAAGAACAACAAGAACAACAAGAACAACAAGAACAACAAGAACAACAAGAACAACAAGAACAACAAGAACAACAAGGACAACAAGAACAACCGGAACAACAAGAACAACAAGAACAACAAGAACAACAAGAACAACAAGAACAACAAGGTCAACAAGAACAACAAGAACAACAAGAACAACAAGAACAACAAGAACAACAAGAACAACAAGAACAACAAGAACAACAAGAACAACAAGAACAACAACAACAACAAGAACGACAAGTACAAGAACAATAAAAACAACAACAACAAGAACAACAAGAACAACCAAAACAACAAGAACAACAAGAACAACAACAACAACTACTACAACAACAACAACAACAACTACTACTACAACAACAACAACAGGAACAACAAGAACAACAAGAACATGAACAGCAAGAACAACAACAACAAGAACTACATAAACAACAACAACAAGAACAACAACAACAACAACAAAAACAGGACCAACATGAACAACAACAACAACAACAAGAACAAAACAACAAGAACCACTAGAACAAGAACAACAAGAACAACAAGAACAACAAGAACAACAAGAACAACAAGAACAACAAGAACAACAAGAACAACAAGAACAACAAGAACAACAAGAACAACAAGAACAACAAGAACAACAAGAGCAACAAGAGCAACAAGAACAACAAGAGCAACGAGAACAACAAGAACAACAAGAACAACAAGAACAACAAGAACAACAAGAACAACAAGAACAACAAGAACAACAAGAACAACAAGAACAACAAGAACAACAAGAACAACAAGAACAACAACAAGAACAACAAAAACAACAACAACATGAACAACAAGAACAACAAGAACAACAAGAACAACAAGAACAACAAGTACAACAAGACCAACAAGAACAACAAGAACAATAAGAACAACAAGAACAACAAGATCAACAAGAACAACAAGAACAACAACAAGAACAACAAAAACAACAACAACATGAACAACAAGAACAACAAGAACAACAAGAACAACAAGAACAACAAGTACAACAAGAACGACAAGAACAACAAGAACAACAAGAACAACAAGAACAACAAGATCAACAAGAACAACAAGAACAACAACAAGAACAACAAAAACAACAACAACATGAGCAACAAGAACAACAAGAACAACAAGAACAACAAGAACAACAAGAGCAACAAGAACAACCAGAGCAACAAGAGCAACAAGAACAACAAGAACAACAAGAACAACAAGAACAACAAGAACAACAAGAACAAGAACAACAAGAACAACAAGAACAACAAGAACAACAAGAACAACAAGAACAACAAGAACAACAAGAACAACAAGAACAACAAGAACAACAAGAACAACAAGAACAACAACAAGATCAAGAACAACAAGATCAAGAACAACAAGAACAACAACAACAAGAACAATAACAAGAACAACAAGAATAACAAGAACAACAAGGACAACAAGAACAACAAGAACAACAAGAACAACAAGAACAACCAAAACAACATGAACAACAAGAACAACCAAAACAACAAGAACAACAACAACAAGATCAACAACAACAACAACAACAAGAACAACAACAACAACAACCAGTACAAAAAGGACAAGAACAACAAGAACAACAACATGAACAACAAGAACATCAAAAACCAGAGCAACAAGAACAATTAGAACAACAAGAACAACAAGAACATCAACAAGCAGAACAACAAGAACAACAAGACCAACAAGAACAACAAGAACAACAAGAACAACAAGAACAACAAGAACAACAAGAACAACAAGAACAACAAGAACAACAAGAACAACAAGAACAACAAGAACAACAAGAACAACAAGAGCAACAAGAACAACAAGAACAACAAGAACAACAAGAACAACAAGAACAACAAGAACAACAAGAACAACAAGAACAACAAGAACAACAAGAACAACAAGAACAACAAGAACAACAAGAACAACAAGAACAACAAGAACAACAAGAACAACAAGAACAACAAGTACAACAAGAACAACAAGAACAACAAGAACAACAAGAACAACAAGAACAACAAGAACAACAAGAACAACAAGAACAACAAGAACAACAAGAACAACAAGAACAACAAGAACAACAAGAACAACAAGAACAACAAGAACAACAAGAACAACAAGAACAACAAGAACAACAAGAACAACAAGAACAACAAGAACAACAAGAACAACAAGAACAACAAGATCAACAAGAACAACAAGAACAACAAGAACAACAAGAACAACAAGAACAACAAGAACAACAAGAACAACAAGAACAACAAGAACAACAAGAACAACAAGAACAACAAGAACAACAAGAACAACAAGAACAACAAGAACAACAAGAACAACAAGAAGAGCAAGAACAACAACATCAAGAACGACAAGAACAACAACAACAACAAGAATAACAAAAACAACAAGATGAACAACAAGAACAACAAGAACAACAACAACAAGAACCACTAGAACAACAACAACAAGAACAACAAGAGCAACAAGAACAACAACAACAACAACAACAACAAGATCAACAAGAACAACAAGAACAACAAGAACAACAAGAACAACAACAACATGAACAACAAGAACATCAAAAACCAGAACAACAAGAACAACAAGAACAACAAGAACAACAAGAACAACAAGAACA
The DNA here is from genome assembly GCF_051020955.1 of Megalopta genalis. Classification (NCBI taxonomy): domain Eukaryota; kingdom Metazoa; phylum Arthropoda; class Insecta; order Hymenoptera; family Halictidae; genus Megalopta; species Megalopta genalis. The sequence goes on along the minus strand of NW_027476089.1, from coordinate 1,748,925 downwards.
TCAACAACAAGAACAACAAGAACAACAAGAACAACAAGAACAACAAGAACAACAAGAACAACAAGAACAACAAGAACAACAAGAACAACAAGAACAACAAGAACAACAAGAACAACAAGTACAACAAGAACAACAAGAACAACAAGAACAACAAGAACAGCAAGAACAACAAGAACAACAAGAACAACAAGAACAACAAGAACAACAAGAAGAGCAAGAACAACAACATCAAGAACGACAAGAACAACAACAACAAGAATAACAAAAACAACAAGATGAACAACAAGAACAACAAGAACAACAACAACAACAACCACTAGAACAACAACAACAAGAACAACAAGAGCAACAAGAACAACAACAACAACAACAACAACAACAACAAGATCAACAAGAACAACAAGAACAACAAGAACAACATGAACATCAAGAACAACAAGAACATCAAGAACAACAAGAACAACAAGAACAACAAGAGCAACAAGAGCAACAAGAGCAACAAGAGCAACAAGAGCAACAAGAACAACAAGAACAACAATAACAACAAGAACATCAACAACAACAAGAACAACAAGAACAACAAGAACAACAAGAACAACAAGAACAACAAGAACAACAAGAACAACAAGAACAACAAGAACAACAAGAACAACAAGAACAACAAGAACAACAAGAACAACAAGAACAACAAGAACAACAAGAACAACAAGAAGAGCAAGAACAACAAGAATAACAAGAACAACAAGAACAACAAGAACAACGACAAGAACAAGAACAACAAGAACAACAAGAACAACAAGGACAACAAGAACAACAAGAACAACAAGAACAACAACAACATCAACAACAACAACAACAAAAACAACAACAACATGAACAACAAGAACAACAAGAACAACAAGAACAACAAGAACAACAAGAACAACAAGAACAACAAGAACAACAAGAACAACAAGAACAACAAGAACAACCAGAACAACAAGAACAACAAGAACAACAAGAACAACAAGAACAACAAGAACAACAAGAACAACAAGAACAACAAGAACAACAAGAACAACAAGAACAACAAGAACAACAAGAACAACAAGAACAACAAGAACAACAAGAACAACAAGAACAACAAGAACAACAAGAACAACAAGAACAACAAGAACAACAAGAACAACAAGAACAACAAGAACAACAAGAACAACAAGAACAACAAGAACAACAAGAACAACAAGAACAACAAGAACAACAAGAACAACAAGAACAACAAGAAGAACAAGAACAACAAGAACAACAAGAACAACAAGAACAACAAGAACAACAAGAAGAGCAAGAACAACAAGAACAACAAGAACAACAAGAACAACAAGAACAACAAGAACAACAAGAACAACAAGAACAACAAGAACAACAAGAACAACAAGAACAACAAGAACAACAACAAGAACGAAAAGAATAACAGCAACAAGAACAACAAAAACCACAACAACATGAACAACAAGAACAACAAGAACGACAAGAACAACAACAACAAGAGCAACAAGAACAAAAAGAACAACAAGAATAACAAGGACAAGAAGAACAACAAGAACAACAAGAACAACAACAACAAGAACGAGAAGAACAACATCAACAAGAACAACAAGAACAACAACAACAAGAACCACTAGAACAAGAACAACAAGAACAACAAGAACAACAAGAACAACAAGAACAGCAAGAACAACAAGAACAACAAGAACAACAAGAACAACAAGAACAACAAGAACAACAAGAACATCAAGAACAACAAGAAGAACAAGAACAACAAGAACAACAAGAACAACAAGAACAACAAGAACAACAAAAACAACCAGAACAACAAGAACAACAAGTACAGCAAGGACAACAGGAACAACAACAACAACAGCGACAAGAACAAAAAAAACAAGAACGACAAGAACAACAACAACAAGAACAACAAAAACAACAACAACATGATCAACAAGAACAACAAGAACGACAAGAACAACAAGAACAACAAGAACAACAAGGACAACAAGAACAACAAGAACAACAAGAACAACAAGAACAACAAGAACAACAAGAACAACAAGAACAACAAGAACAACAAGAACAACAAGAACAACAAGAACAACAAGAACAACAAGAACAACAAGAACAACAAGAACAACAAGAACAACAAGAACAACAAGAACAACAAGAACAACAAGAACAACAAGAACAACAAGAACAACAAGAACAACAAGAACAACAAGTACAACAAGAACAACAAGAACAACAAGTACAACAAGAACAACAAGTACAACAAGAACTACAAGAACAACAACAACAAGAACGACAAGAACAAAAACAACAAGAACGACAAGAACAAGAACAACAAGAACAACAAGAACAACAAGAACAACAAGAACAACAAGAACAACAAGAACAACAAGAACAACAAGAACAACAAGAACAACAAGAACAACAAGAACAACAAGAACAACAAGAACAACAAGAACAACAAGAACAACAAGAACAACAAGAACAACAAGAACAACAAGAACAACAAGAACAACAAGAGCAACAAGAACAACAAGAACAACAAGAACAACAAGAACAACAAGAACAACAAGAACAACAAGAACAACAAGAACAACAAGAACAACAAGAACAACAAGAACAACAAGAACAACAAGAACAACAAGAACAACAAGAACAACTAGAACAACAAGTACAACAAGAACAACAAGAACAACAAGAACAACAAGAACAGCAAGAACAACAAGAACAACAAGAACAACAAGAACAACAAGAACAACAAGAACAACAAGAAGAGCAAGAACAACAACATCAAGAACGACAAGAACAACAACAACAAGAATAACAAAAACAACAAGATGAACAACAAGAACAACAAGAACAACAACAACAACAACCACTAGAACAACAACAACAAGAACAACAAGAGCAACAAGAACAACAACAACAACAACAACAACAACAAGATCAACAAGAACAACAAGAACAACAAGAACAACATGAACATCAAGAACAACAAGAACATCAAGAACAACAAGAACAACAAGAACAACAAGAGCAACAAGAGCAACAAGAGCAACAAGAGCAACAAGAACAACAAGAACAACAATAACAACAAGAACATCAACAACAACAAGAACAACAAGAACAACAAGAACAACAAGAACAACAAGAACAACAAGAACAACAAGAACAACAAGAACAACAAGAAAAACAAGAACAACAAGAACAACAAGAACAACAAGAACAACAAGAACAACAAGAACAACAAGAACAACAAGAACAACAAGAACAACAAGAAGAGCAAGAACAACAAGAATAACAAGAACAACAAGAACAACAAGAACAACGACAAGAACAAGAACAACAAGAACAACAAGAACAACAAGGACAACAAGAACAACAAGAACAACAAGAACAACAACAACATCAACAACAACAACAACAAAAACAACAACAACATGAACAACAAGAACAACAAGAACAACAACAAGAACGAAAAGAATAACAGCAACAAGAACAACAAAAACAACAACAACATGAACAACAAGAACAACAAGAACGACAAGAACAGCAACAACAAGAGCAACAAGAACAAAAAGAACAACAAGAATAACAAGGACAAGAAGAACAACAAGAACAACAAGAACAACAACAACAAGAACGAGAAGAACAACATCAACAAGAACAACAAAAACAACAACAACATGAACAACAAGAACAACAAGAACAGCAAGAACAACAACAACAACAAGAACAACAAGAACAACAAGAACAACAAGAACAACAAGAACAACAAGAACAACAACAACAAGAACCACTAGAACAAGAACAACAAGAACAACAAGAACAACAAGAACAACAAGAACAGCAAGAACAACAAGAACAACAAGAACAACAAGAACAACAA
>NW_027476089.1:1667500-1670000 GCF_051020955.1 Megalopta genalis | reverse complement strand
AAGAACAACAAGAACAACAGCGACAAGAACAAAAACAACAAGAACGACAAGAACAACAACAACAAGAACAACAAAAACAACAACAACATGATCAACAAGAACGACAAGAACAACAAGAACAACAAGAACAACAAGTACAACAAGAACAACAAGAACAACAAGAACAACAAGAAGAACAAGAACAACAAGAACAACAAGAACAACAAGAAGAACAAGGACAACAAGAACAACAAGAACAACAAGAACAACAAGAAAAACAAGAACAGCGAGAACAACCAGAACAGCAAGAACAACAAGAACAAGAACAGCAAGAACAACAACAACAAGAACAACAACAACAACAAAAACAGGAAGAACAACAACAACAACAACAACAAAAACAGGAAGAACAACAACAAGAACAACAAGAACAACAAGAACAACAAGAACAACAAGAACGACAAGAACAACAAGAACAACAAGAACAACAAGAACAACAAGAACAACAAGAACAACAAGAACAACAAGAACAACAAGAACAACAAGAACAACAAGAACAACAAGAACAACAAGAGCAACAAGAACAACAAGAGCAACAAGAACAACAAGAACAACAAGAACAACAAGAACAACAAGAACAACAAGAACAACAAGAACAACAAGAACAACAAGAACCACAAGAACAACAAGAACAACAAGAACAACAAGAACAACAAGAACAACAAGAACGACAAGAACAACAAGAACAACAAGAACAACAAGAACAACAAGAACAACAAGAACAACAAGAACAACAAGAACAACAAGAACAACAAGAACAACAAGAACAACAAGAACAACAAGAACAACAAGAACAACAAGAACAACAAGAACAACAAGAACAACAAGAGCAACAAGAACAACAACAACAAGAACAACAACAACAACAACAAGATCAACAAGAACAACAAGAACAACAAGAACAACAAGAGCAACAAGAACAACAAGAACAACAAGAACAACAAGAACAACAAGAAGAGCAAGACCAACAACATCAAGAACGACAAGAACAACAACAACAAGAATAACAAAAACAACAAGATGAACAACAAGAACAACAAGAGCAACAACAACAAGAACCACTAGAACAACAACAACAAGAACAACAAGAGCAACAAGAACAACAACAACAACAACAACAACAACAACTACAAGATCAACAAGAACAACAAGAACAACAAGAACAACATGAACATCAAGAACAACAAGAACATCAAGAACAACAAGAACAACAAGAACAACAAGAACAACAAGAGCAACAAGAGCAACAAGAGCAACAAGAGCAACAAGAGCAACAAGAGCAACAAGAGCAACAAGAGCAACAAGAACAACAAGAACAACAACAACATGAACAACAAGAACATCAAAAACCAGAACAACAAGGACAACAAGAACAACAAGAACAACAAGAACATCAACAACAAGAGCAACAAGAACAACAAGACCAACAAGAACAACAAGAACAACAAGAACAACAAGAACAACAAGAACAACAAGAACAACAAGAACAACAAGAACAACAAGAACAACAAGAACAACAAGAACAACAAGAACAACAAGAACAACAAGAACAACAACAAGAACAACAACAAGAACAACAAGAACAACAAGAACAACAAGAACATCAAGAACAACAAGAACAACAAGAACAACAAGAACAACAAGAACAACAAGAACAACAAGAACAACAAGAACAACAAGAACAACAAGAACAACTAGAACAACAAGAACAACAAGAACAACAGGAGCAACAAGAACAACAAGAACAACAAGAACAACAAGAACAACAAGAACATCAAAAACCAGAACAACAAGAACAACAAGAACAACCAAAACAACAAGAACAACAACAACAACAAGATCAACAACAACAACAACAACAAGAACAACAACAACAAGAACAACAAGAACAACAACAACATGAACAACAAGAACAACAACAACAAGAACATCAAGAATAACAACATGAACAACAAGAACATCAAAAGCCAGAGCAACAAGAACAATTAGAACAACAAGAACAACAAGAACAACAAAAACAACAACATGAACAACAAGAACAACAAGAACAACAACAAGAACAACAAAAACAACAACATGAACAACAAGAACAACAAGAACAGCAAGAACAACAAGAACAACAAGAACAACAAGAACAACAAGAACAACAAGAACAACAAGAACAACAAGAACAACAAGAACAACAAGAACAACAAGAACAACAAGAACAACAAGAACAACAAGAACAACAAGAACAACAAGAACAACAAGAACAACAAGAACAACAAGAACAACAAGAACAACAAGAACAACAAGAACAACAAGAGCAACAAGAGCAACAAGAACAACAAGAACAAGAACAACAAGAACAACAAGAACAAAAAGAACAACAAGAACAACAAGAACAACAAGAACAACAAGAACAACAACAAGAACAACAAGAACAACAACAATAACAACAAAAACAACAACATGAACAACA
>NW_027476089.1:1655000-1657500 GCF_051020955.1 Megalopta genalis | reverse complement strand
CAACAAGAACAACAAGAACAACAAGAACAACAAGAACAACAAAAACAACAAGAACAACAAGAACAACAAGAACAACAAGAGCAACAAGAGCAACAAGAACAACAAGAACAACAAGAACAACAAGAACAACAAGAACAAAAAGAACAACAAGAACAACAAGAACAACAAGAACAACAACAAGAACAACAACAAGAACAACAAAAACAACAACATGAACAACAAGAACAACAAGAACAACAACAAGAACAACAAAAACAACAACATGAACAACAAGAACAACAAGAACAACCAGAACAACAAGAACAGCAAGAAAAACAAGAACAACAAGAACAACAAGAACAACAAGAACAACAAGAACGACAAGAACAACAAGAACAACAAGATCAACAAGAACAACAAGAACAACAACAACAACAAGAACGACAAGAACAACAACAACAAGAACAACAACAACAAGAACAACAAAAACAAGATCAACAAGGACAACAAGAACAACAAGAACAACAAGAACAACAAGAACAACAAGAACAACAAGATCAACAAGAACAACAAGAACAACAAGAACAAGAAGAACAACAAGAACAACAAGAACAACAAGAACAACAAGAACAACAACAAGAACAAGAACAACAAGAACAACAACAAGAACAAGAACAACAAGAACAACAACAAGAACAAGAACAAGAACAACAAGAACAACAACAAGAACAACAAGATCAACAAGAACAACAAGAACAACAAGAACAACAAGAACAACATGAACATCAAGAACAACAAGAACATCAAGAACAACAAGAACAACAAGAGCAACAAGAGCAACAAGAGCAACAAGAGCAACAAGAGCAACAAGAGCAACAAGAACAACAAGAGCAACAAGAACAACAAGAACAACAACAACATGAACAACAAGAACATCAAAAACCAGAACAATAAGAACAACAAGAACAACAAGAACATCAACAACAAGAGAAACAAAAAGAACAAGAAGAACAACAAGAACAACAAGAACAACAAGAACAACAAGAACAACAAGAACAACAAGAACAACAAGAACAACAACAACGACAAGAACAAAAACAACAAGAACGACAAGAACAACAACAACAAGAACAACAACAACAAGAACAACAACAACAAGAACAACAAGAACAACAAGAACAACAAGAACAACAAGAACAACAACAACAACAAGAACATCAAGAACAACAAGAACAACAAGAACAACAAGAGCAACAAGAACAACAAGAACAACAAGAACAATAATAACAACAAGAACATCAAGAACAACAAGAACAACAAGAACAACAAGAACAACAAGAACAACAAGAGCAACAAGAGCAACAAGAACAACAAGAACAACAAGAACAACAAGAACAACAAGAACAACATCAAGAACAAGAACAACAACTAGAACAAGAACAACAAGAACAACAAGAACAACAAGAACAACAAGAACAACAAGAACAACAAGAACAACAAGAACAACAAGAACAACAAGAACAACAAGAACAACAACAACAACAACAACAACAACAACATGAACAACAAGAACAACAAGAACAACAAGAACAACAAGAACAACAAGAACAACAAGAACAACAAGAACAACAAGAACAACAAGAACAACAAGAACAACAAGAACAACAAGAACAACAAGAACGACAAGAACAACAAGAACAACAAGAACAACAAGAACAACAAGAACAACAAGAACAACAAGAACAACAAGAACAACAAGAACAACAAGAACAACAAGAACAACAAGAACAACAAGAACAACAAGAACAACAAGAACGACAAGAACGACAAGAACGACAAGAACGACATGAACGACATGAACGACAAGAACAACAAGAACAACAAGAACAACAAGAACAACAAGAACAACAAGAACAGCAAGAACTACAAGAACAGCAAGAACAACAAGAACAACAACAACAAGAATAACAAAAACAACAACATGAACAACAAGAACAACAAGAACAACAACAACAAGAACCACTAGAACAAGAACCACTAGAACAACAACAACAAGAACAACAAGAGCAACAAGAGTAACAAGAGCAACAAGAGCAACAAGAGCAACAAGAGCAACAAGAGCAACAAGAGCAACAAGAGCAACAAGATCAACAAGAACAACAAGATCAACAAGAACAACAAGAACAACAACAACATGAACATCAGAAACCAGAACAACAAGAACAACAAGAACAACAAGAACATCAACAACAAGAGCAACAAGAACAACAAGACCAACAAGAACAACAAGAACAACAAGAACAACAAGAACAACAAGAACAACAAGAACAACAAGAACAACAAGAACAACAAGAACAAGAGCAACAAGAACAACAAGACCAACAAGAACAACAAGAACAACAAGAACAACAAGAACAACAAGAACAACAAGAACAACAAGAACAACAAGAACAACAAGTACAACAAGAACAACAAGAACAACAACAACAACGACAAGAACAAAAACAACAAGAACGACAAG
>NW_027476089.1:1610000-1617500 GCF_051020955.1 Megalopta genalis | reverse complement strand
AGAACAAGATCAACAAGAACAACAACAAGAACAACAAGAACAACAAGAACAACATGAACATCAAGAACAATAAGAACATCAAGAACAACAAGAACAACAAGAGCAACAAGAGCAACAAGAGCAACAAGAGCAACAAGAGCAACAAGAGCAACAAGAGCAACAAGAGCAACAAGAGCAACAAGAGCAACAAGAACAACAAGAACAACAAGAACAACAACAACATGAACAACAAGAACAACAAGAACAACAAGAACAACAAGAACAACAAGAACAACAAGAACAACAAGAACAACAAGAACAACAAGAACAACAAGAACAACAAGAACAACAAGAACAACAAGAACAACAAGAACAACAAGAACAACAAGAACAACAAGAACAACAAGAACAACAAGAACAACAAGAACAACAAGAACAACAAGAACAACAAGAACAACAAGAACAACAAGAACAACAAGAACAACAAGAACAAGAAGAACAACAAGAACAACAAGAACAACAAGAACAACAAGAACAACAAGAACAACAAGAACAACAAGAACAACAACAAGAACAAGAACAACAAGAACAACAACAAGAACAAGAACAACAAGAACAACAACAAGAACAAGAACAAGATCAACAAGAACAACAACAAGAACAACAAGAACAACAAGAACAACATGAACATCAAGAACAATAAGAACATCAAGAACAACAAGAACAACAAGAGCAACAAGAGCAACAAGAGCAACAAGAGCAACAAGAGCAACAAGAGCAACAAGAGCAACAAGAGCAACAAGAACAACAAGAACAACAACAACATGAACAACAAGAACATCAAAAACCAGAACAATAAGAACAACAAGAACAACAAGAACATCAACAACAAGAGCAACAAGAACAACAAGAACAACAAGAACAACAAGAACAACAAGAACAACAAGAACAACAAGAACAACAAGAACAACAAGAACAACAACAACGACAAGAACAAAAACAACAAGAACGACAAGAACAACAACAACAAGAACAACAACAACAAGAACAACAACAACAAGAACAACAAGAACAACAAGAACAACAAGAACAACAAGAACAACAACAACAACAAGAACATCAAGAACAACAAGAACAACAAGAACAACAAGAGCAACAAGAACAACAAGAACAACAAGAACAATAATAACAACAAGAACATCAAGAACAACAAGAACAACAAGAACAACAAGAACAACAAGAACAACAAGAGCAACAAGAACAACAAGAACAACAAGAACAACAAGAACAACAAGAACAACAAGAACAACATCAAGAACAAGAACAACAACTAGAACAAGAACAACAAGAACAACAAGAACAACAAGAACAACAAGAACAACAAGAACAACAAGAACAACAACAACAACAACAACAACAACATGAACAACAAGAACAACAAGAACAACAAGAACAACAAGAACAACAAGAACAACAAGAACAACAAGAACAACAAGAACAACAAGAACAACAAGAACAACAAGAACAACAAGAACAACAAGAACAACAAGAACAACAAGAACAACAAGAACAACAAGAACAACAAGAACAACAAGAACAACAAGAACAACAAGAACAACAAGAACAACAAGAACAACAAGAACAACAAGAACAACAAGAACAACAAGAACAACAAGAACAACAAGAACAACAAGAACGACAAGAACGACAAGAACGACAAGAACGACAAGAACGACATGAACAACAAGAACAACAAGAACAACAAGAACAACAAGAACAACAAGAACAACAAGAACAACAAGAACAGCAAGAACAACAAGAACAGCAAGAACAACAAGAACAACAAGAACAACAAGAACAACAACAACAAGAATAACAAAAACAACAACATGAACAACAAGAACAACAAGAACAACAACAACAAGAACCACTAGAACAACAACAACAAGAACAACAAGAGCAACAAGAGTAACAAGAGCAACAAGAGCAACAAGAGCAACAAGAGCAACAAGAGCAACAAGAGCAACAAGAGCAACAAGAGCAACAAGATCAACAAGAACAACAAGATCAACAAGAACAACAAGAACAACAACAACATGAACATCAGAAACCAGAACAACAAGAACAACAAGAACAACAAGAACATCAACAACAAGAGCAACAAGAACAACAAGACCAACAAGAACAACAAGAACAACAAGAACAACAAGAACAACAAGAACAACAAGAACAACAAGAACAACAAGAACAACAAGAACAACAAGAACAACAAGAACAACAAGAACAACAAGAACAAGAGCAACAAGAACAACAAGACCAACAAGAACAACAAGAACAACAAGAACAACAAGAACAACAAGAACAACAAGAACAACAAGAACAACAAGAACAACAAGAACAACAAGAACAACAAGAACAACAAGTACAACAAGAACAACAAGAACAACAACAACAACGACAAGAACAAAAACAACAAGAACGACAAGAACAACAACAACAAGAACAACAAAAACAACAACAACATGATCAACAAGAACAACAAGAACGACAAGAACAACAAGAACAACAAGAGCAACAAGAACAACAAGAACAACAAGAACAACAAGAACAACAAGAACAACAAGAACAACAAGAACAACAAGAACAACAAGAACAACAAGAACAACAAGAACAACAAGAACAACAAGAACAACAAGAACAACAAGAACAACAAGAACGACAAGAACAACAAGAACAACAACAACATCAACAAGAACGGCAAGAACAACAAGAACAACAAGAGCAACAAGAACAACAAGAACAACAAGAACAACAAGAACAACAAGAACAACAAGAACAACAAGAGCAACAAGAACAACAAGAACAACAACAACATGAACAACAAGAACATCAAAAACCAGAACAACAAGAACAACAAGAACAACAAGAACAACAAGAACATCAACAACAAGAGCAACAAGAATAACAAGACCAACAAGAACAACAAGAACAACAAGAACAACAAGAACAACAAGAACAACAAGAACAACAAGAACAACAAGAACAACAAGAACAACAAGAACAACAACAACAACAACGACAACAACAAGAACAACAAGAACAACAAGAACAACAAGAACAACAAGAACAACAAGAACAACAAGAACATCAAGAACAACAAGAACAAGAACAACAAGAACAACAAGAACAACAGGAACAACAAAAACAACAACAACATGAACAACAAGAACAACAAGAACAACAGGAACAACAAGAACAACAAGAACAGCAAGAACAACAAGAACAACAAGAACAAGAACAGCAAGAACAACAACAACAAGAACTACATGAACAACAACAACAAGAACAACAGCAACAACAAAAACAGGACCAACATGAACAACAACAACAAGAACAACAAGAACAAAACAACAAGAATCACTAGAACAAGAACAACAAGAACAACAACAACAAGAATAACAAAAACAACAACATGAACAACAAGAACAACAACAACAACAACAAGAACCACTAGAACAACAACAACAAGAACAACAAGAACAACAAGAACAACAAAAACAACAAGAACAACAAGAACAACAAGAGCAACAAGAACAACAAGAACAACAAGAACAACAAGAACAACAAGAACAACAAGAACAACAAGAACAACAAGAACAACAAGAACAACAACAACAACTACTACAACAACAACAACAGGAACAACAAGAACAACAAGAACCAGAACAGCAAGAACAACAACAAGAAGAACTACATGAGCAACAACAACAAGAACAACAACAACAACAAAAACAGGACCAGCATGAACAACAACAACAAGAACAACAAGAACAAAACAACAAGAACCACTAGAACAAGAACAACAAGAACAACAAGAACTACAAGAACAAGAAGAACAACAACAAGAACAACAAAAACAACAACATGAACAACAAGAACAACAAGAACAACCAGAACAACAAGAACAACAAGATCAACAAGAACAACAAGAACAACAAGAACAACAAGAACAACAAGAACAACAAGAACAACAAGAACAACAAGAACAACAAGAACAACAAGAACAACAAGAACAACAAGAACAACAAGAACAACAAGAACAACAAGAACAACAAGAACAACAAGAACAACAAGAACAACAAGAAGAACAAGAACAACAAGAACAACAAGAACAACAAGAACAACAAGAACAACAAGAACAACAAGAACAACAAGAACAACAAAAACAACAAGAACAACAAGAACAACAAGAACAACAAGAGCAACAAGAGCAACAAGAACAACAAGAACAACAAGAACAACAAGAACAACAAGAACAAAAAGAACAACAAGAACAACAAGAACAACAAGAACAACAAGAACAACAACAAGAACAACAAGAACAACAACAAGAACAACAAAAACAACAACATGAACAACAAGAACAACAAGAACAACAACAAGAACAACAAAAACAACAACATGAACAACAAGAACAACAAGAACAACCAGAACAACAAGAACAGCAAGAACAACAAGAACAACAAGAACAACAAGAACAACAAGAACAACAAGAACAACAAGAACGACAAGAACAACAAGAACAACAAGATCAACAAGAACAACAAGAACAACAACAACAAGAACGACAAGAACAACAACAACAAGAACAACAACAACAAGAACAACAAAAACAAGAACAACAAGAACAACAAGAACAACAAGAACAACAAGAGCAACAAGAACAACAAGAACAACAAGAACAAGAAGAACAACAAGAACAACAAGAACAACAAGAACAACAAGAACAACAACAAGAACAAGAACAACAAGAACAACAACAAGAACAAGAACAACAAGAACAACAACAAGAACAAGAACAAGAACAACAAGAACAACAACAAGAACAACAAGATCAACAAGAACAACAAGAACAACAAGAACAACATGAACATCAAGAACAACAAGAACATCAAGAACAACAAGAACAACAAGAGCAACAAGAGCAACAAGAGCAACAAGAGCAACAAGAGCAACAAGAGCAACAAGAGCATCAAGAACAACAAGAACAACAACAACATGAACAACAAGAACATCAAAAACCAGAACAATAAGAACAACAAGAACAACAAGAACATCAACAACAAGAGCAACAAGAACAACAAGAACAACAAGAACAACAAGAACAACAAGAACAACAAGAACAACAAGAACAACAAGAACAACAAGAACAACAAGAACAACAAGAACAACAAGAACAACAAGAACAACAAGAACAACAAGAACAACAAGAACAACAAGAACAACAAGAACAGCAAGAACGACAAGAACGACAAGAACGACAAGAACGACATGAACAACAAGAACAACAAGAACAACAAGAACAACAAGAACAACAAGAACAACAAGAACAACAAGAACAACAAGAACAACAAGAACAGCAAGAACAACAAGAACAGCAAGAACAACAAGAACAACAAGAACAACAAGAACAACAACAACAAGAATAACAAAAACAACAACATGAACAACAAGAACAACAAGAACAACAACAACAAGAACCACTAGAACAACAACAACAAGAACAACAAGAGCAACAAGAGTAACAAGAGCAACAAGAGCAACAAGAGCAACAAGAGCAACAAGAGCAACAAGAGCAACAAGAGCAACAAGATCAACAAGAACAACAAGATCAACAAGAACAACAAGAACAACAACAACATGAACATCAAAAACCAGAACAACAAGAACAACAAGAACAACAAGAACATCAACAACAAGAGCAACAAGAACAACAAGACCAACAAGAACAACAAGAACAACAAGAACAACAAGAACAACAAGAACAACAAGAACAACAAGAACAACAAGAACAACAAGAACAACAAGAACAACAAGAACAAGAGCAACAAGAACAACAAGAACAACAAGAACAACAAGAACAACAAGAACAACAAGAACAACAAGAACAACAAGAACAACAAGAACAACAAGAACAACAAGAACAACAAGAACAACAAGAACAACAAGTACAACAAGAACAACAACGACAACAACAAGAACAACAAGAACGACAAGAACAACAAGAACAACAACAACATCAACAAGAACGGCAAGAACAACAAGAACGACAAGAACGACAAGAACGACAAGAACGACATGAACAACAAGAACAACAAGAACAACAAGAACAACAAGAACAACAAGAACAACAAGAACAACAAGAACAACAAGAACAGCAAGAACAACAAGAACAGCAAGAACAACAAGAACAACAAGAACAACAAGAACAACAACAACAAGAATAACAAAAACAACAACATGAACAACAAGAACAACAAGAACAACAACAACAAGAACCACTAGAACAACAACAACAAGAACAACAAGAGCAACAAGAGTAACAAGAGCAACAAGAGCAACAAGAGCAACAAGAGCAACAAGAGCAACAAGAGCAACAAGAGCAACAAGATCAACAAGAACAACAAGATCAACAAGAACAACAAGAACAACAAGAACAACAAGATCAACAAGAACAACAAGAACAACAACAACATGAACATCAGAAACCAGAACAACAAGAACAACAAGAACAACAGGAACATCAACAACAAGAGCAACAAGAACAACAAGACCAACAAGAACAACAAGAACAACAAGAACAACAAGAACAACAAGAACAACAAGAACAACAAGAACAACAAGAACAACAAGAACAACAAGAACAACAAGAACAACAAGAACAAGAGCAACAAGAACAACAAGACCAACAAGAACAACAAGAACAACAAGAACAACAAGAACAACAAGAACAACAAGAACAACAAGAACAACAAGAACAACAAGAACAACAAGAACAACAAGAACAACAAGTACAACAAGAACAACAAGAACAACAACAACAACGACAAGAACAAAAACAACAAGAACGACAAGAACAACAACAACAAGAACAACAAAAACAACAACAACATGATCAACAAGAACAACAAGAACGACAAGAACAACAAGAACAACAAGAGCAACAAGAACAACAAGAACAACAAGAACAACAAGAACAACAAGAACAACAAGAACAACAAGAACAACAAGAACAACAAGAACAACAAGAACAACAAGAACAACAAGAACAACAAGAACAACAAGAACAACAAGAACGACAAGAACAACAAGAACAACAACAACATCAACAAGAACGGCAAGAACAACAAGAACAACAAGAGCAACAAGAACAACAAGAACAACAAGAACAACAAGAACAACAAGAACAACAAGAACAACAAGAGCAACAAGAACAACAAGAACAACAACAACATGAACAACAAGAACATCAAAAACCAGAACAACAAGAACAACAAGAACAACAAGAACAACAAGAACATCAACAACAAGAGCAACAAGAATAACAAGACCAACAAGAACAACAAGAACAACAAGAACAACAAGAACAACAAGAACAACAAGAACAACAAGAACAACAAGAACAACAAGAACAACAACAACGACAACAACAAGAACAACAAGAACAACAAGAACAACAAG
>NW_027476089.1:1600000-1602500 GCF_051020955.1 Megalopta genalis | reverse complement strand
AGAATAACAAAAACAACAACATGAACAACAAGAACAACAAGAACAACAACAACAAGAACCACTAGAACAACAACAACAAGAACAACAAGAGCAACAAGAGCAACAAGAGCAACAAGAGCAACAAGAGCAACAAGAGCAACAAGAGCAACAAGAGCAACAAGATCAACAAGAACAACAAGATCAACAAGAACAACAAGAACAACAAGAACAACAAGATCAACAAGAACAACAAGAACAACAACAACATGAACATCAAAAACCAGAACAACAAGAACAACAAGAACAACAAGAACATCAACAACAAGAGCAACAAGAACAACAAGACCAACAAGAACAACAAGAACAACAAGAACAACAAGAACAACAAGAACAACAAGAACAACAAGAACAACAAGAACAACAAGAACAACAAGAACAAGAGCAACAAGAACAACAAGACCAACAAGAACAACAAGAACAACAAGAACAACAAGAGCAACAAGAACAACAAGAACAACAAGAACAACAAGAACAACAAGAACAACAAGAACAACAAGAACAACAAGAACAACAAGTACAACAAGAACAACAAGAACAACAACAACAACGACAAGAACAAAAACAACAAGAACGACAAGAACAACAACAACAAGAACAACAAAAACAACAACAACATGATCAACAAGAACAACAAGAACGACAAGAACAACAAGAACAACAAGAACAACAAGAGCAACAAGAGCAACAAGAGCAACAAGAGCAACAAGAGCAACAAGAGCAACAAGAACAACAACAACATGAACAACAAGAACATCAAAAACCAGAACAATAAGAACAACAAGAACATCAACAACAAGAGCAACAAGAACAACAAGAACAACAAGAACAACAAGAACAACAAGAACAACAAGAACAACAAGAACAACAACTACGACAAGAACAAAAACAACAAGAACGACAAGAACAACAACAACAAGAACAACAACAACAAGAACAACAAAAACAACAACAACATGAACAACAAGAACAACAAGAACAACAAGAACAACAAGAACAACAAGAACAACAAGAACAATAATAACAACAAGAACATCAAAAACCAGAACAACAAGAACAACAAGAACAACCAAAACAACAAGAACAACAACAACAACAAGATCAACAACAACAACAACAACAAGAACAACAACAACAAGAACAACAAGAACAACAACAACATGAACAACAAGAACAACAAGAACAACAAGAACAACAAGAACAACAAGAACAACAAGAACAACAAGAACAACAAGAACAACAAGAACAACAAGAACATCAAAAACCAGAACAACAAGAACAACAAGAACAACCAAAACAACAAGAACAACAACAACAACAAGATCAACAACAACAACAACAACAAGAACAACAACAACAAGAACAACAAGAACAACAACAACATGAACAACAAGAACAACAACAACAAGAACAACAAGAACAACAACATGAACAACAAGAACATCAAAAGCCAGAGCAACAAGAACAATTAGAACAACAAGAACAACAAGAACATCAACAACCAGAACAACAAGAACAACAAGAACAACAAGAACAACAAGAACAACAAGAACAACAAGAACAACAAGAACAACAAGAACAACAAGTACAACAAGAACAACAAGAACAACAAGTACAACAAGAACTACAAGAACAACAACAACAAGAACGACAAGAACAAAAACAACAAGAACGACAAGAACAACAAGAACAACAAGAACAACAAGAACAACAAGAACAACAAGAACAACAAGAACAACAAGAACAACAAGAACAACAAGAACAACAAGAACAACAAGAACAACAAGAACAACAAGAACAACAAGAACAACAAGAACAACAAGAACAACAAGAACAACAAGAACAACAAGAACAACAAGAACAACAAGAACAACAAGAACAACAAGAACAACAAGAACAACAAGAACAACAAGAACAACAAGAACAACAAGAACAACAAGAACAACAAGAACAACAAGAACAACAAGAACAACAAGAACAACAAGAACAACAAGAACAACAAGAACAACAAGAACAACAAGAACAACAAGAACAACAAGAACAACAAGAACAACAAGAACAACAAGAACAACAAGAACATCAAGAACAACAAGAACAACAAGAACAACAAGAACAACAAGAACAACAAGAACAACACGAACAACAAGAACAACAAGAACAACAAGAACAACAAGAGCAACAAGAACAACAAGAACAACAAGAACAACAAGAACAACAAGAACAACAAGAACAACAAGAACAACAAGAACAACAAGAACAACAAGAACAACAAGAGCAACAAGAGCAACAAGAACAACAAGAACAACAAGAACAACAAGAACAACAAGAACAAAAAGAACAACAAGAACAACAAGAACAACAAGAACAACAAGAACAACAACAAGAACAACAAGAACAACAACAAGAACAACAAAAACAACAACATGAACAACAAGAACAACAAGAACAACAACAAGAACAACAA
>NW_027476089.1:1577500-1582500 GCF_051020955.1 Megalopta genalis | reverse complement strand
ATCAACAAGAACGGCAAGAACAACAAGAACAACAAGAGCAACAAGAACAACAAGAACAACAAGAACAACAAGAACAACAAGAACAACAAGAACAACAAGGGCAACAAGAACAACAAGAACAACAACAACATGAACAACAAGAACATCAAAAACCAGAACAACAAGAACAACAAGAACAACAAGAACAACAAGAACATCAACAACAAGAGCAACAAGAATAACAAGACCAACAAGAACAACAAGAACAACAAGAACAACAAGAACAACAAGAACAACAAGAACAACAAGAACAACAAGAACAACAAGAACAACAAGAACAACAACAACAACAACGACAACAACAAGAACATCAAGAACAACAAGAACAACAAGAACAACAAGAACAACAAGAACATCAAGAACAACAAGAACAACAAGAACAAGAACAACAAGAACAACAAGAACAACAGGAACAACAAAAACAACAACAACATGAACAACAAGAACAACAAGAACAACAGGAACAACAAGAACAACAAGAACAGCAAGAACAACAAGAACAACAAGAACAAGAACAGCAAGAACAACAACAACAAGAACTACATGAACAACAACAACAAGAACAACAACAACAACAAAAACAGGACCAACATGAACAACAACAACAAGAACAACAAGAACAAAACAACAAGAATCACTAGAACAAGAACAACAAGAACAACAACAACAAGAATAACAAAAACAACAACATGAACAACAAGAACAACAACAACAACAACAAGAACCACTAGAACAACAACAACAAGAACAACAAGAACAACAAAAACAACAAGAACAACAAGAACAACAAGAGCAACAAGAACAACAAGAACAACAAGAACAACAAGAACAACAAGAACAACAAGAACAACAAGAACAACAACAACAACTACTACAACAACAACAACTGGAACAACAAGAACAACAAGAACCAGAACAGCAAGAACAACAACAAGAAGAACTACATGAGCAACAACAACAAGAACAACAACAACAACAAAAACAGGACCAGCATGAACAACAACAACAAGAACAACAAGAACAAAACAACAAGAACCACTAGAACAAGAACAACAAGAACAACAAGAACTACAAGAACAACAAGAACAACAACAAGAACAACAAAAACAACAACATGAACAACAAGAACAACAAGAACAACCAGAACAACAAGAACAACAAGATCAACAAGAACAACAAGAACAACAAGAACAACAAGAACAACAAGAACAACAAGAACAACAAGAACAACAAGAACAACAAGAACAACAAGAACAACAAGAACAACAAGAACAACAAGAACAACAAGAACAACAAGAACAACAAGAACAACAAGAACAACAAGAACAACAAGAACAACAAGAACAACAAGAACAACAAGAACAACAAGAACAACAAGAACAACAAGAACAACAAGAACAACAAGAACAACAAGAACAACAAGAACAACAAGAACAACAAAAACAACAAGAACAACAAGAACAACAAGAACAACAAGAGCAACAAGAGCAACAAGAACAACAAGAACAACAAGAACAACAAGAACAACAAGAACAAAAAGAACAACAAGAACAACAAGAACAACAAGAACAACAAGAACAACAACAAGAACAACAAGAACAACAACAAGAACAACAAAAACAACAACATGAACAACAAGAACAACAAGAACAACAACAAGAACAACAAAAACAACAACATGAACAACAAGAACAACAAGAACAACCAGAACAACAAGAACAGCAAGAACAACAAGAACAACAAGAACAACAAGAACAACAAGAACAACAAGAACAACAAGAACAACAAGAACGACAAGAACAACAAGAACAACAAGATCAACAAGAACAACAAGAACAACAACAACAAGAACGACAAGAACAACAACAAGAACAACAACAACAAGAACAACAAAAACAAGAACAACAAGAACAACAAGAACAACAAGAACAACAAGAACAACAAGAACAACAAGAACAACAAGAACAACAAGAACAACAAGAACAACAAGAACAACAAGAACAACAAGAACAAGAAGAACAACAAGAACAACAAGAACAACAAGAACAACAAGAACAACAACAAGAACAAGAACAACAAGAACAACAACAAGAACAAGAACAACAAGAACAACAACAAGAACAAGAACAAGAACAACAAGAACAACAACAAGAACAACAAGATCAACAAGAACAACAAGAACAACAAGAACAACATGAACATCAAGAACAACAAGAACATCAAGAACAACAAGAACAACAAGAGCAACAAGAGCAACAAGAGCAACAAGAGCAACAAGAGCAACAAGAGCAACAAGAGCATCAAGAACAACAAGAACAACAACAACATGAACAACAAGAACATCAAAAACCAGAACAATAAGAACAACAAGAACAACAAGAACAACAAGAACATCAACAACAAGAGCAACAAGAACAACAAGAACAACAAGAACAACAAGAACAACAAGAACAACAAGAACAACAAGAACAATAAGAACAAGAAGAACAACAAGAACAACAACAACGACAAGAACAAAAACAACAAGAACGACAAGAACAACAACAACAAGAACAACAACAACAAGAACAACAACAACAAGAACAACAAGAACAACAAGAACAACAAGAACAACAAGAACAACAAGAACAACAAGAACAACAAGAACAACAAGAACAACAAGAACATCAAGAACAACAAGAACAACAAGAACAACAAGAGCAACAAGAACAACAAGAACAACAAGAACAATAATAACAACAAGAACATCAAGAACAACAAGAACAACAAGAACAACAAGAACAACAAGAACAACAAGAGCAACAAGAGCAACAAGAACAACAAGAACAACAAGAACAACAAGAACAACATCAAGAACAACATCAAGAACAAGAACAACAACTAGAACAAGAACAACAAGAACAACAAGAACAACAAGAACAACAAGAAAAACAAGAACAACAAGAACAACAAGAACAACAACAACAACAACAACAACAACAACATGAACAGCAAGAACAACAAGAACAACAAGAACAACAAGAACAACAAGAACAACAAGAACAACAAGAACAACAAGAACAACAAGAACAACAAGAACAACAAGAACAACAAGAACAACAAGAACAACAAGAACAACAAGAACAACAAGAACAACAAGAACAACAAGAACAACAAGAACAACAAGAACAACAAGAACAACAAGAACAACAAGAACAACAAGAACAACAAGAACAACAAGAACAACAAGAACAACAAGAACAACAAGAACAACAAGAACAACAAGAACAACAAGAACAACAAGAACAACAAGAGCAACAAGAACAACAAGAACAACAAGAACAACAAGAACAACAAGAACGACAAGAACGACAAGAACGACAAGAACGACATGAACAACAAGAACAACAAGAACAACAAGAACAACAAGAACAACAAGAACAACAAGAACAACAAGAACAGCAAGTACAACAAGAACAGCAAGAACAACAAGAACAGCAAGAACAACAAGAACAACAAGAACAACAACAACAAGAATAACAAAAACAACAACATGAACAACAAGAACAACAAGAACAACAACAACAAGAACCACTAGAACAACAACAACAAGAACAACAAGAGCAACAAGAGCAACAAGAGCAACAAGAGCAACAAGAGCAACAAGAGCAACAAGAGCAACAAGATCAACAAGAACAACAAGATCAACAAGAACAACAAGAACAACAAGAACAACAAGATCAACAAGAACAACAAGAACAACAACAACATGAACATCAAAAACCAGAACAACAAGAACAACAAGAACAACAAGAACATCAACAACAAGAGCAACAAGAACAACAAGACCAACAAGAACAACAAGAACAACAAGAACAACAAGAACAACAAGAACAACAAGAACAACAAGAACAACAAGAACAACAAGAACAACAAGAACAAGAGCAACAAGAACAACAAGACCAACAAGAACAACAAGAACAACAAGAACAACAAGAGCAACAAGAACAACAAGAACAACAAGAACAACAAGAACAACAAGAACAACAAGAACAACAAGAACAACAAGTACAACAAGAACAACAAGAACAACAACAACAACGACAAGAACAAAAACAACAAGAACGACAAGAACAACAACAACAAGAACAACAAAAACAACAACAACATGATCAACAAGAACAACAAGAACGACAAGAACAACAAGAACAACAAGAACAACAAGAGCAACAAGAGCAACAAGAGCAACAAGAGCAACAAGAGCAACAAGAGCAACAAGAACAACAAGAACAACAACAACATGAACAACAAGAACATCAAAAACCAGAACAATAAGAACAACAAGAACAACCAAAACAACAAGAACAACAACAACAACAAGATCAACAACAACAACAACAACAAGAACAACAACAACAAGAACAACAAGAACAACAACAACATGAACAACAAGAACAACAACAACAAGAACAACAAGAACAACAACATGAACAACAAGAACATCAAAAGCCAGAGCAACAAGAACAATTAGAACAACAAGATCAACAAGAACATCAACAACCAGAACAACAAGAACAACAAGAACAACAAGAACAACAAGAACAACAAGAACAACAAGAACAACAAGAACAACAAGAACAACAAGAACAACAAGAACAACAAGTACAACAAGAACAACAAGAACAACAAGTACAACAAGAACTACAAGAACAACAACAACAAGAACGACAAGAACAAAAACAACAAGAACGACAAGAACAACAAGAACAACAAGAACAACAAGAACAACAAGAACAACAAGAACAACAAGAACAACAAGAACAACAAGAACAACAAGAACAACAAGAACAACAAGAACAACAAGAACAACAAGAACAACAAGAACAACAAGAACAACAAGAACAACAAGAACAACAAGAACAACAAGAACAACAAGAACAACAAGAACATCAAGAACAACAAGAACAACAAGAACAACAAGA